>NC_060156.1:11475527-11497185 GCF_021292245.1 Micropterus dolomieu | reverse complement strand
ACCTCCTTCCCTCAGTTAGAGCATTGAAGATGGGTCGAGGCCGGGTCTTCCAACATGACAATGACCCCAAGCACACAGCCAGGATAACCAAGGAGTGGCTCTGTAAGAAGCATATCAAGGTTCTGGCGTGGCCTAGCCAGTCTCCAGACCTAAACCCAATAGAGAATCTTTGGAGGGAGCTCAAACTCAGTGTTTCTCAGCGACAGCCCAGAAACCTGACTGATCTAGAGAAGATCTGTGTGGAGGAGTGGGCCAAAATCCCTCCTGCAGTGTGTGCAAACCTGGTGAAAAACTACAGGAAACGTTTGCCCTCTGTAATTGCAAACAAAGGCTACTGTACCAAATATTAACATTGATTTTCTCAGGTGTTCAAATACTTATTTGCAGCTGTATCATACAAATAAATAGTTAAATCATACATTGTGATTTCTGGATTTTTTTTTTTTTTTAGATTATGTCTCTCACAGTGGACATGCACCTACGATGACAATTTCAGACCCCTCCATGATTTCTAAGTGGGAGATTTTGCAAAATAGCAGGGTGTTCAAATACTTATTTTCCTCACTGTAAAGATGTGATACCAACACAGTGTTTGTTTTGTCCAACTAATAGTTCAAATCTCAGTAAATATAAATTATTAAAATGATCACAAGTATAAGCAGCGCCTCACATTTGAGAAGCTTGAACCATGAAATGTTGGGCATTTTTGGATGAAAAATTAAAGAAACAATTATCAATATAATTACCAATTAATGTTCGTTATTGGTTAATCAACTTATCATCTCAGCTCTACTTGCATATACTGTTGATACAAAGCATCATATTTTATAAACTCTTAACATCTTAGTTTCTAAAGTGACAAGTAACTACATAAATGTACTAAATAAAAGTAAAAAGACATTTGTTGATGTTCTCTCCTCCAGCTGGGATAATTGACTGTCCCATCAAGCTCTTTTTCACCATCGACACCTCAGAGACCATTGCCTTACAGGAGTCCCCACCTGGGGCGCTGGTGAACAAAGTAAAGGAGTTCACCAAGATCTTTGTCCAGAGGCTGGCTGATGAGGAGTATAAGGACCGGATCCAGATCTCCTGGTCCATAGGAGGGCAGAACTTCTCCCAGGACCAGTATGTCTTCAGCCAGTTCACGACCAGGGAGAACTTCATCAGGCACCTCAGTGGGGTTGAATACAAGGGCAAAGGCACCTACACTGACTGCGCCATCAAAAGCATGATCAAACAAATGACCCAGCGCTTTTTGGGGACAGGCGGCGTCCTCTTCTCTGTGTTCATCACAGATGGGCACGTGACAGGAAATCCATGTGGAGGAATTAAGGCAATGTCAGAGAAGGCCCGGGAGCAAGGGATCCATATTTTTTCAGTGGCAGCATCCAGGACCATTGATGAATTAGGGATGCGGGAAATAGCCAGCTCTCCCTCTGAACTGTACCGTGATGACTACATAGCTGTGGAGATCGAAGATGGGCGATCAAGAATAAACATTGAATCCATTGATCGTATCATAAAAGCCATGGTGATCTGAAATCTTTTCCCCTTTCTTACACGTGAATGCATATATTTGAATTCAGATTTAAATTGCAGTGTCATTATCAGGTACTTAGTGTTGTTTTTTTCTTTTCAGAAACATCAAGCCTTTTTACAGGTAAGAACAAATTTACAATTATGTGTTATGTTAACAAGACTAGAAATTAATTTATGTGATCATGTCTTGTTCAATTTAATGTTGTTTTATTTTCCTCTTTGATCTTGTAGTGTTATGAACATAAATGCTATGAGACTCCTGGCAGCCCCGGACCAAAAGGGCTCCCAGGTCCAAAAGTGAGTGTCGAAACACAAAATCAAAACCAAAAGTATAGAAACAACGTGTGTTTTTGCTTGTACAAAAAATTTTGTTGAAACGTCATTATTCCTGCTCATTTCTAGGGTATAAAAGGGGATAGAGGATATATTGGGCCAAAAGGTGAAAAAGGTAAACAGGTAGGTAGAAATTAGCATCATTACTATACTTGAAATTCTGTAAAAACTACCTTCTGTCATTTTAATGCTGAGTATAACTTTTCACATTACAGGGCGATCCTGGCATTGAAGGTCCAATCGGACAACCCGGTCAAAAGGTTTGCTGAGGCCCACAGATTGATTGATTTTGTGTGCTGCACAGTTAACAAACTTGTCATTCTTTATCTCAATAACATGTTCTTCTGTGCTCTGATATAGGGAGAGACTGGTTTGACTGGCGACAAGGTGAGAGATAAATCTTTATTTTCTGTTCATCTGTCAAGTTGAATGAAATGCTGTTGGGATTAATGGCTCTGCTGTACCTCAACAGGGTGATATCGGAACAATTGGAGCAAAGGTAAATAAAGGATTTAATGTTATACTTGCGTGTATGTTTTCTTTGTTTATCCTACTACACCCAATACTGTCAATGTTTGCATATTGGAGTTAATTTTCTCTGTTTTTACTGACATCCAAATACTATAGGGTGTGGCAGGAATACCTGGCAAGAATGGAACTGATGGCCAAAAGGCGAGTCTTCATACGACAACATGAAATGTATAGTATACCGTGACAAACATTTTCAGTATGCTGATACGATATTGTCTCTGGGAAATCTTCAGGGTAAAATTGGCCGAATTGGAGCTACTGGTTGCAAAGGTGATCCAGGTGACAAGGTAAGTCACAATAACATTCACATGTTGCTCTCAAGGTGCAGGTATTCACTGCTACCTCCAAATGTTACATGTGGTATGTTTTGACCAAATAAGAAGGCTTAAACAAGATTAGTTTACTGGTTTACAGAACTACTTAATCATTTTGGTTTTGACTGTAAAAGGGACCAGATGGCTACCCTGGAGATGTTGGTGACACTGGGCCACCTGGTGACAATGGAGAAAAGGTCTGTATTAAATAAAAAGTAGCATCTTTCTCTTATCTTTAATGTATTGCAGGATAAAAACATAACTAAGAATCTAAAGCCATGCTAGCAGCTATCTGAGGCTGTACTTGTTGACTAAATGTCAACATCGGCATACTGATGTGCTAACAATGATATATGCAAGTATAATATTTAATATGTTCACCATCTTAGCTTAGCATGTAGGCTAATCAGCACCAAACAAAAAAGTATTGCTGAGGCCGGCGGGAATGTCATTAATTTTACAGGGATTTAGTCAAAAAGCGAAGTGTTAGTTCGACAAATTTTGTCCTGATGGTAACAGGAAAAGCGAAGGGCTCTCCTATATATATATATATATATATATATATATATATATATATATATATATATATATATGACAATCCATCCTAAGGGGAGACGTACATATCAATGTATGAACCAAATTTAACAGAAATCCAAAGATTGTTGAGACATTTCACTCAAAACCATAAATATGAACCAGCTGGTGGCGCTAGAGGGAAAGTCTGAGAATCACCAAAGTCATTAGGATTCATCCTCTGGGAAACACTAATGCCTTTTTTGTTTGTTTGTTTAGGGTGACCCAGGCCTCCCTGGAAAATCAGGTCCAATTGGCCCTCCCGGTGATCCAGGACCCATGGTAAACTTGAAATTAAAACACAACAGATAATTGAAATACAATTCTTCTTTACTTAAAATCACAGAACTCAATCTCTGTTCCCTAGGGTGAAAGAGGAAATCCTGGAAACCCAGGGCAGCCAGGAGACAAGGGAATTCCGGTACAAAATTGATTTTAAATATAATTTATAATTACGTCCGGTATATCCCACAGTGAGTCAATGTAATGTTACAAAGCACACTCTGAAATTAACTGTTGCAGGGGGAACCTGGCTTACCTGGACCAAAAGGCGAAAAGGTATTTTAAACACTTTTATTTAAAAGAAAATGCATTTTGAGAATTTGCCACAGTTTGTTTTGAATTAATATAAAATAAATATAAACAGGGAAGAAGAGGAGACATCGGAACGAAGGGAGGACAAGGTCCTGATGGGCCAAAAGGAGAAAAGGTAAGTTCAGCGCTCAGAAAAAAGCTATATCATATACTTTAATCGCTTTCACATTCATTAATGTATTTTAATATTTTTAGTTTTGTTTTTGGAGCAGGTTTGTTGCCATTTGTTGCCACCACAATCAGGCAGAAATTGCAAAAAAAAACAGACTACAGAACTTCATCTTAAATATGACCTAACTTACTGTAATGTGGTAAAAATTAACATGTGGAGGGAGACATGAGGGAAACAAAGCAAATGATCTGAAAGCCAAATAACTACTTACTGGGAAAGGCTTACAAATGGCAGTGGACTCTGTTGACCTTACAAGAGATTTCAACAGCCTGAGAGCCAGGCGAGTCCCATGAATTTAAAATATCTGCTGGGCTTTACAGAGAAAGACAATAAACCCTAGCATGTGTTGTATAATTTGGCTCCGTTCAGCTGTGGGCAATTTCCTAAACAGATTCTCAGGAAAATCCTTCAAATGTTCCACAGAAATGGCTGTCAGTTTACTGTTGTGTTTTGTATTTGTTGTTTGATGATTAATGATGTGGTGTGAAACCATGACACGTTCATTTATTTTCTAGGGAGAACGAGGGCCGCAGGGAGGCAGAGGTCGGCCCGGGGAAGGCGGACTCAAGGGCTCAAAGGTGAGGGGATCATGCCGTGGGTGGATTTTGGCAGAGGGGTGACTCAGCAGCTTCTTAAGAACTCAGCAAGTCCTTCCTTAGACCTCCAATACTGCAGATTTACCCTCTTGTACTGGGTATCCTGCCAAAAATAGACTGAGCTCAGCCTGTTATCATAAAAACACATTTTCCTGGGAAATTCTTCTGCAAAAGAAAACTTTTTTTTGTGTGTGTGTGTCCAGTACTATGCATTGCCAAATTCACATCAGCATGAGTAATTCTGTGTAGGCTATGTGGGCTGGAGTGAAGATGAAGTCCATGAATTAAGTTTTCTCTGTTACTTTCTCTTTCTTTTAGGGCGACCAAGGACTACCAGGCCCGAGGGGTCCGCCAGGACAACCAGGGGGCCCCGGAGCAAATGTGTGTTTTCATAACATCTTGATCATCAGCACTAAATGCTCATTGTTGGAGCTTGTGGATTGAGTGGATTATTAAGAAAGTGTGTTTGTGAAATCCAAAGATGATACAACTCTCACCAAAAGTTTTTTCTGTGATTGCAGGGCACGGTGGGAAACCCTGGAGATCCTGGACCAAGGGGAGACCCTGGGATCACTGGACCAAAGGTGGCTAGAACTTTTCTGTTTGTCACTTTCATCATGCAGAACACTATAACACTTGGTGACTGATGGTTTTTTTTTTCTACTGAAGGGTGACCCTGGAAGACCAGGATTCGGCTATCCTGGACCGAGAGGACCCACTGTACAGTGTTCAGTTTACCTCACAAAATTCTTGCTTATCCTGCGTACTTGAGTGTAAAGCAACTCTGATCTTTCCAGGGAGACAGAGGTGATCCAGGCAGAAGAGGACCCAGGGGGGGCAGAGGTGAATGTGGCGCCAAAGGAGACCCTGGAAATAAAGGAATAAAAGGAGAGCCTGTAAGAGTAATATCAAAATGTTTTGGAGTGGAAGTGTTTCTCCAGGGACATGTAGATTAACAGAATGAAAACTTATGTACATATTTTAACTTGCCAGTAATGGTATCTTGCGCTGCAGATAGCTTTCATTTTAATTGCCCAGGTTGCGTGTGAGATCATGTAACACCAGCTGGACCAGTGAAATGTGACGTTTTTGATGTCAGATGTAAAGCATCATGAACACTTACTAACATCTGCTGAATTTGTGGGCTTAGGGTGTTTTGTTGAGTCATTACACAAGTTTTTTTGTACTATGGGGTTAATCAAAAGCAGAAATCACTACGAAAAAATATGACTTCCAAAGAAGAGCTATATTATGCAGAAGTCTGAGTCACTTCCAATGAAAACGATTTTCTGCACAGGGGGAGCCAGGTCAGTTTGGTGAGCCAGGAGAGAGAGGACCCAGAGGAGACCCTGGATCTGATGTGAGCAACAGCACAACCACTCAAATAATGACTTGACCATGCATGCAAATTTGAGATACAATTGCATTGCTTTCTTTTTGTGTGTGTGTGTGTGCGCGTGTGTGCAGGGGGGACCAGGTCCAGCGGGAGATCCCGGGCTCACTGTGAGTAGACTTTATGCATTCTTTCATATTATTCATTCATTATTATTTCATATATTACTTTAAGCCTTACAGTTTTGAAAATGCTTTATTATATTTCCCTGGTTGTACTATGTCTAACCTGCATACCTGTCACTGCAGGACTGTGACGTCATGACATACATCAGAGAGACGTGTGGTTGTTGTGGTGAGCAAACATCATCGCCGATCGAACACAGCTTCACTGTTTAGTATCTCTCAGCATCCTGATCCGGTTCTTGTCCTTTGTCTTAGACTGTGAGAAGCGCTGTGGGGCTCTGGACATTGTATTTGTAATTGATAGTTCAGAGAGTGTTGGACTGACAAACTTCACCCTGGAGAAGAACTTTGTTATCAACACCATCAACAGGCTGGGATCTATGGCCAGCGACCCTGCTTCACAAACCGGTACAGTCACGCAAAAACACAGCACAGACATCCCTGCAATTCACTTTGCAGACATGGTTTCACTTGACAAGAAGTAGAGGTTGTCATTAAAGATTAACCGTTTCCAAAGAGTGAATCACTTAATCCGTCATTAAAGATACAGCCAAAAAAAACATTTGGACAGGACACCATGTTGGCGCTGGAGTCTTCATTAACACTGTGAATGTAGTGACCATCAGTGGTGCATATTTTCAGCCATCAAAGGGTATCACCAGTTAATTTTCCAACTTCATACAGTAAATGGTGTCAATTCACATTCTAACTGATGTGAACACAAAACCTCAAATGTTTTTGTTGTCATATTAATTTCAATAAAGCACCACATGTAAAGGACAGAGTTGGCAATAGTCTATTCTATATTTTTCTTTTCTTTCTATGAAAGACTAAAACCAATGATTATTTTATGCACTTAAAAGTATAACCTGTGTAGCCCAAGCCTGATATGTGACCTCCACTGTTGTCTACAAACTAACACATAAATGAGCCACTGAGCCGCTGCACTGTGACGTCCTGCTTCATTTCAAAAGAAACATGAACACTATGATGGGCATAAATACAACAGCATCATGCATGTAATAATGCGTGACTGAAAGTAATCCACAAACAAATGCACAATTTACATCTCTTTCAGGAACATTTGCTAAAAACACAAACCAGATATTTGTAAGATTTACAACCATGGTAAAGAATTCGTAAATAGAAACAGACACATTTCTGGTTTTGGTCTTTTTGTGGGATTTGTTTGTTTGACCGTAACAATTTATAGATTAACACCAGCCTTATCTTTAAAAACTGAACTCACAAATTTGGAAACGCACCACTTGACGTCTGCCCTCTTCTAGGCACAAGAGTCGGAGTTGTACAGTTCAGTCACAATGGGACCTTTGAGGCCATTCGTCTCGATGACCCGAACATAAACTCCATGTCTGCCTTTAAAACGGCAGTGAAGAACCTGCAGTGGATTGCTGGGGGCACCTTTACACCCTCAGCCCTCAAGTTTGCCTATGATAACCTCATAAGGGACAGCAAGAGAGCCCGAGCCAAAGTATCTGTGGTGGTGATCACAGATGGCCGCTTTGACCCACGCGACGATGAGGATCTGCTGAAGTACCTTTGCGACGACGCCAATGTGGTGGTGAACGCCATTGGGGTTGGTGATATGTTTAAAAAGGAACAGGATGATGAGATCCTAGGGTCGATCGCGTGCGGCAAGAAGGAACGTGTCACCAATATGAGGCGTTACATTGACTTAGTGGCTGATGATTTCATACAGACGATGGAGACTGTGCTCTGCCCCGGTAAGCCTGTACCAGTAACGTTACACACAGCAGCATTGCAGTACTGGTCCTTCGGGTCATTTGTCTAACCCACATCCATTTGATGTTCCTTTCAGAGCCAGTGATTGTGTGCCCTGATCTCCCCTGTAAAAGTGGTAGGTGTTATTCGTGGCTAGATTATTTGTTCAACGTTATAATGGAGTGCAGCCCTGTGTGTGATTTGTATTTTTTCATTACAGAACCTGATGTAGCTCCATGCATCCAGCGGCCGGTGGATTTGGTATTTCTACTAGATGGCTCAGAGCGCCTCGGGGCGGACAACTTCCAGCACGCCCGTGAATTTGTGCAGAAGGTGGCAAACACTCTGGGATTGGCCCGGAGCCAGACTGATCGTATGCGAGCCCGCGTGGCACTGATGGAGTTCGGCAAGGAGAACGAGAATCAAGTGGCCTTCTCTCTCACACACGAACCTGCCGTCATCGCTGACGGCATAAAACGCTTGACTTATATGGACTCTTCTTCAAGTGTGGGGCCTGCCATCGTCCACACCATCGACAACATCTTGGGTAAAGGGAATGCTCGCCAGACGCGACGCAACGCAGAAGTTTCATTTGTTTTCATCACAGACGGCGTCACTGAAAGCAACAGCCTGGATGAAGCTGTTAGTGCCATGCGCGGGGCACAGGTCGTCTCCACAGTGATAGCCACAGGAAATGACGTTGACCAAGAAGTCCTAGTGAAGCTGGCCATGGGTGACCAGGATGCCATCTTTAAAGGAAAAGACTTCTCTAGTTTGTCCCGGTCCAGTTTGTTTGACCGTTTCATCCAGTGGGTATGTTAAAGAGATACCAGAGACATGAAGATTATACTGGTGCTATTACTGTTAATCTAGCATACTACATCTAGCACGAGATACAGGTTAACGCTGATTCTACTATGCACTGCACAACTTGCAAATGATTTCACAGCGTTGTGCTTTTCTACTTTGACTGTACTCAACATTTTGTTATATACAAAAACATAGGACAAGTCGAGCATCCTTCATACAACATTAAGCTTTACTGATTTAAAATAATAAACCTTCAGTTTCTTGGACAAGGCAGTGCTGTCTTCTGTTCAATCACAAGGGGTTTCTAGAGCACAAAAATCTTTTTGAGATTTAAAGCACTCAGTGTATGCAATATTACTGAAAATGACAAAACATTTAAAGCGCTTCACATACTGTACATAACAGTTGTCATTTATACAGTACTGGTATAAACAATGGTCAAACATCATTCTGTGCAGTATGTATGCGGTTGCTCTGTATCACCAGTTACAAGTATCAGGGGTCTCCAAGTGGGAGGAGGAACAATGGACGGCTGAACTGGTTTGGTCTGGCCAGGCTGAATGATTGCATTCTTCTCATTTCTCTGCATGTCCACTGCAGACTCTCCCATTGCCTCCCTTCTTACATCATGTCCAGCTGCACAGGAAGAGGAAAAAAACATGTAAAACTGGAGAGTTTATATTTAAGGTCTCAAAAGGCCACGCACATCATCAGATACGGACACTGAGGCACATCGTGCAAATATACAGGAAACGGCTTTAACATGAGTTTACGGCTCATCAGTTAAATATTTAAAACCTGAAAAGGAGTGTCACAGGGAAAAAAAGAAGACAAAAACACTTACCAAGTCATCTACATCTCCGGTATCTTCAGCTGTTGGTGCAGCCGCCTCCTCTTTCTTCTCCTCAGCAACCAGAAACTGAGGACAAAATAGGCTTCAGTCAGTAGGAGTACAGTCACAAGATCCCCTTCGTTAAAAATAGTTGCTCTTTTCTCAACCGTCCTCATTAAATCACCTGATTAGCTTCGTTTTTGGATACGGTGCTTCCCTCAGCCTCGTCCTTGCTGATCAGAGTTACTGCATCTGTCAATCAAACAGCAACAATCAAGCCCACAGACACTGAACTTTTTTTTAGCAGACTTGTGTTTCAGGCCAAATCACATTTTTAAGCATCACACCAGCTCCTTTTATAAAACAGATTTTGCACTCAAATTATGTGGAAATTCCATCTCACCTCAAGGGAGGAATGATCTTGCAGCCCTGGGTAAAGAGGCTTATCTTATCATACCTTGAACAAGCAGGTCCCAGAAGACCTCCAGCCCCCTGTTTGGGATGCTTCTTTTCAGGGACTGGAGGTAGCTGTTGTACAGATCGGCATTCCCCAGCTGAATTACGAAAGATAAGAAACACTCACAATCCGTTTATGAGTTTCCCAAAGCTCACATCTATATACAGGCACATAAGCACATACTCGCACCAGAACTGGCCTCGGTTCAAGTCTTGAGAAATAAAACACGCATTGTAATCTTCTCGAGTTGACCGATAATCTCCACAGCAAAGCCAAAACTATGTGTTGTGATATCTCAAGCTTATTCACACAAACCCCCTAACACATCACGCATTTCCCAAATGGAAGACAGTGAATGTTTATTTACCTTAACGGACTGCTCTCTAAAAGCCTGGATACAGGTGATGCTTTTCATGTAGTAGTGTGTGTTCTTGTTGCTAAGCAACTGCTCTATCCTGTGAGTCAGTTGCTGACAGACTGGAGAGGACACGGGGGTCACCGCAACCAAACAAAAAGATAAACACAATTACCAGGGCTGAACATGAGTCACGGTGGTTTATCACGCAACCACAAGAAATGTTTATCAGGCCAGCTCGCCACAAAAACTGGATCTCACCCTCTCCGAATGCAACAGTCTTCTGCCTGATCAGAGTACGGAAGTCTCGGGCTGGATCCACGCTTCCCACCTGGTTAAGTGACATTAGTGAGGTGAAATGGAAATTTTAAAGTATGTCTGTTCAAACAAGTGGTGAAGTACTTTATTTGGAATGGCTGATTTTTATAGAAAGTGGTTCTCTCTCTAGGATTATTATGACATCCAGCTCCCCTGATTCTCACCGAAGTAACAGAGCCTTCGGCAATGTCAGCCAGGTTATACTCCTCATCCTCTTCGTCTCCTTTTGCCTTCTTGGCTTCGGGCTCCTCAGAGCTGTAAATAGCAAAAGGAAGCCAGTTAGAATTCTGAAAATAATTTTTTTTGTAGCCAGTAAAAAAAAAAAATATACACACACACATACCACAGGCACAAAACACTACTGTAAAGCTGATAAAACACGGAGCAACTTTTAGAGCAATAGTGCTGGGCAACGTTGCCATCAGTGGTAATGAGTAAAGATTACTACCGTAATCCCCTTCCCCCACCACTCCACCACCGCTGCTATCCGTTCAAAACATAGTCGGACTTGCCTCCAGCAAGATTGCCCAGCAACATTGCTCAAAAAGTTGCCCTGTGTATCATCAGCTTAAGACATTAAATAAATTATGTTCCAAATGCTTCTACATTAGACAACACAAATACTTTCACTGCGTCACAGCCTTGCCTGGAAAGTTCAAAGACTCTCCACAGCATCGAATCTAACTTACTCTTTGCCAAATATCTGAGCACTAGTCTTCAGCTGCTTTTTCTTCTCCACTTCTGTGAGAGGAAACTTCCTCTTCAGCTCCTCCAGTGGAGCTTGGCAACGTTCACCAATAACATCAGGGCGCTCAAGAACAGCCTTCAGCCATGGCTCCATGGGGGGAAGAGGGGTGCCGGGGCTTACTCCCCGATGATGCAGACACTGAAAGAAAGGTTGGGTCGTGGAGGTGAGACAGTGACTAAGAAAGAAGCAATCCTGGTTAAATGTGAAAAAAACAGCCTCTAGCTGGTGAAGCTCTAATTAGATATAAGATGTTTTAAATTAATTTTTTGTAATGTCACTGACCTGAAAATGAAACCCCTGTCTCCTTCAAAACTTTGCCATCTGCCTCATCTCAAAATAAATAAGTAATAGGAGTGCTGGATCTAAATACAGACTGGACTGCAGTACCTGAAAGTGCCTCTGGAAGGCAGGATTTGGAATGTGGTGGACCTTGAACAGGTCCTTTTTTTCTGATTTTTCATCCTCTTCTACCAGCATCATAGAGTCAATGAGAGAGTCCACAGCTGACAGCTGGGTGTCTAGAGGAATCACAAAACACACAAAAGTAAATTCTTCCATCTCAGTGACGTCTTCTAACTTGTTTTTCTATACATTATATCTTCTTTATTATCAAACAGTAGAGCTGCAGTGCCAGCCAGAATCAGTCTTGCAGTTCTGAACCTGTGCCACATTTAAACTACATAAGAGCAGTGGCAGGCATCAGCTAAGAACTGCAAATCACACACTGATGTGCGTGTGCTAGGCACATGCAAGGAACCTGATTGAAACAGAGTTAAAACTACAGCAGCTCTTCATTTCTGAAGGGGGCAACACTGTCATGTTCACACCTGCAGGTCTAAATACTGTAGCTGTTGCTGTGATCATGATTAGAAAGCTCCCTCTTGTGGAGAATCTGCAGTTAAACATCAATGTCTGAGTTTGCCAGTTAGGTGCAAGCAAATTAGGTGTTCTGTATCTAAAAAGAACTTTGGATAAGCTGGACGTGCAGAAACAGTACCTGACGGAGTGAACTTTTTGTTGTTTTCAAGAGAAGGAAATGTAAACTGTCTGAGGTCTTCCATGAAGGGCAGCTGGACGTACAACAGACACTATTGAGGGTGAAAAACGGATCATTAGCTCTGTCCTGTTTGACACAGACTCAGTGATAATTCTAGAAAACAGCAATGTTTAGGAGTCCGTGACCTCACCTCATAGTCCCGCTTGATGCACGGGAAGGCTGCTCCTACTTGAGGGTTGCTGCGCCGGTCATAGGCGTAACGTACAATGGCCACCATTTGGAGCTCATCTAGCGCTCGGATGAGAGAGGACAGCGCAACCTCCGCATGCTTCTCAGACAGAACAGCAGAAACAAAAACAGGTCAGTATCAACATGTAATAATAATCCTTATTTGTAGTCCGCAGCAGTGGAGCGTTTCTCTCCATTCTCACCTCATCATCCTTGCCAGGAAAGATCTTGACTACTTGACTCCCCATGAACTGATGGCGACATACCTGCAGGCGGACGGTAAAAAAACAGAATAGTAGGTGATTAAAGTAACTCTGTCTAAAGGTTTTAGGTTTACATTACTTGGGATTTGTTTTACTTAAAATACTTTTTAGATGCCGCGTACATCATACTAATATATAAAGTGCAATACCATGTTCTGTTTGGTGAAGCCGAGAACAGCAAAGCACTTCCCATCGTGCTTGTATTTCATCTGCTCTTGATCTACTTTGGAGAAGGGAACAATATCACTTCCATAACGAAAACCTGTAAAAGGAAAAAAAAGTTTTTAGTGTTATTAAGTAATAAGTACAACATCATTAAGATTTCAAAACAACTTTCTCACCTTGGATGGTATCATCCCTCTGCACCTCTGTCTCATTGTCATCATCCAGACAGTAGACAGTCTCTCTCTTCACATCGTCTTTCTGGGTGGTTTGAGCGTCAACTGTTATCCACGTTTTCTTCAGTTTCTCTTCTGTCACCTGGAATACAGTAGTTCGTAGTATTTGTGGACGAGAACTTCATATGACTGTTACTGATGAGTTTACATCTTTGTATTTACATGACGCAATATTAGTGAAACTAATTTGAAAAATTCATTACCTATGCAGCAAGTCAATGAGCATTCTACAAATTTACCAAACTACTATGCGATATGTAAAAAGAGACATACTGGTATTTATGATATAATCATCAAAATATAATTTTAGTCATTTTGTTCTAAGCAAACAAATAAAACATGACAAACATCTGACTAAAGATTCTCACACTATTTGCAGTAATCAATGAGCAGAATACATTGTTGCCACAAGGTGTCACTAGTTGATCAGAATAAAGAACAAGATCAAAGCTTATGATAACATGTGGAGCATCACCTCATTTTCAGACATGACAGAACTCAGCATTTTGTCAGTCAATAAAGCTGTGTAAATAAGCATGTAGTATTTATTCATCCAGTGCACTTCACAGTAAACTCACTGCTTTGTATCCAACAATACGGATGGACAGAGAGCCGCCGATGGTCAGCTGACACGGCCAGGCCATGGGTCTCCTCTCAATACGCTTGAACATACACAGCTGCTCGATTGCGTTCCTACAGTGGGAGTGAAGCACATAGAAAGCCAAGTCATATGAAATCATCTGATTAGAGCATTCATTATTTTTAAAATGTAGAAAGAACCCTGTCATTCAGAGAGGAAAAAACATATGTAATATGAGAGAGTAATATCCAGCTCTCCCACCTGAAGGAGTAAATTTGATCCAAGCCTTCCTCCTCATCCAGGCTCAGCATGATGTGTTTCACCATGTCCAGGCCATTCTTCTGTTCCCTGGACAGACCTTTACCCATGCCCGGGTGACCTGGACTTCGCCTTTCCCCATCTCCTCCACCCTCTTCATCGTCCTCCTCCACAGGAAAAGGCAAACTGAAAATACATGAGTTTAGAGTAGAAAATTGGTGAAGTATTGTATATATACTAAAATAAAAAATGTTAGCAGCATGCATTTTTCATCAAAATACCACTAATTAGCTAAATAAAATATCTTCCACAATTAGCCTGATTTCGATGCTGCACATTGAATGTTTTAGAGCCCCGGGCATGCTCTCATTCATAGCTGTTATAAGTCAATTGGCTGCTATTATAATAAAATAAGTACTAAGGGATATAGCTGTATTACTAAAATAATGATTTTACTTAATATTCTATAACCTCACTGGGCAAATGTGTGAGGCTTCTATATCTGCGGGTGAGATCTTGGTAATGACGGCACTGGTGCATCCGGCACATCATAATGAAATGTAATTTTATTGTTTGGAGAGTACAGTAACCTCTAGCAAAGTAGCCATTAGAGGAGCAGGGAGGGCAACAAGCAGCAGAGCTGGAGGGGCTGTTGTTAGTGTTGACTGACACTGATGTGAATATGATAGCTATCTATAAGCAATTTTATATATATATTAAGACAGATAGCTTTAAAATTACACTTAGTGACTATGTCTGAAGCTTACAAAAACTGCAGGGTGATGTCAGCTTGTTTCAGGTTTTCAATAATAACGTCCAGCTGCTCTTGGCTGGCCTGAGTGTTGAGGTCAGTCAGGAAGACAATGTTGAGACGATCACACTTTTTCCCCCTGAAAAGAAACCCCAAGCACGTCATATCATCAAAAAACCAATAATCCCATCAACAGAATTCACATTAAACTGCACGGACAACAGTCTGTCTTTTTCTGTGAATAGTGAGAATAATGTTTGAGATACAGGCAGCTTCATACTTTGTTTCTGTCTGAAGAAGATCCATGCAGACAACGAGAGCATCTAGCCCTGATGAAGAGGAGTTAAGGAGCTAATGGATTCTCACACATCATCTCAGAATATCAGGCTCTACACAAAAAGGAGCTGACTCATGAATACAAGCGCAAAAGAGTCAGGCTTCGCCTAAAACTCTCACAAACTGTCTGCTTTATTGTACATTAAAAGCACATAGTGATAAAAACACGTAACACAGGAGATTGAGATCTAGTCTCATGAGTCATTAATAGCCATTAGTTCTGAAATTTAGACACGTGAACAATGACTCAGTCAAGCTAAAACTGATCATTTCCAATATGACTAATATTGATCTGAACATGTGTTGCTTAGATCTTCACTAACAAGAAGAGAAACTTTCTTTGATCTATTTAATATAATTATAACCTCAGTGTTTTGGGTTTCAAAATTGTTAATGGATAAAATAACCAAACAAAACAAATAAAAATTAAATGTATGACAAAACAATTTTTTAAAATCATATAAAAAGCCAATAAAATGAAGGTGGGTCTGATAAAAGTCATCTCACAACACTGATCAATGTGACCTGATAATGAAAATAATTAGAATTGGTGCCAATCATTCTGCTGTTAAATGAAAATCATCACTAAATGTACCCTAACACTTACATACCTGAAAAGTTAGCTGATAAACTGGTGAAAGCATCGAGTTAAAGGATACAATCAGCCTGCTGACTCTCGGGATGGATCTGATTCTCTATTTCCTCCAGAAGCTCAAAATCAGGCACCATGAGGTGACGATGCACCGTGATGTTCTGGTACTGGCCATCTTGGTCCAGTGGGTTCTTGGTGGAGTCGGTGCCAAACAGAACTAAAGCCAGTTCATCTTTGGTCTCCACAAAAACCTGTTAAAAGAGACAAAAGACATTTTTAAATGTGTGTCAAAGGTGATAGAAATCCTCCAAATAGATCTTGTTTGTTTCTTGCGAATGTGTAGTAGAAGTTTACCTGGCGCTGGACGAACTTCTGGATGACTTTTTTGGCAAGTTCAAAGGGAGACTCTTCACCCGGGGCAGAGTTGGACATGGAGAACCCAACATCCATGCACAAAACTAATGCTGACTACAGGAAACACAGTTTTAATTCAAGGCGATTTGTTTTTAATCAACACATTGCATTTAAAAATTTCAATAGGTCTTATCTGAAGTATCCAATTGTAATCCCGCTGTTAAAACTAGTATCTAATACAGATAAAGTTTTGTAACGTCAACGCTAACGTCAAACATCTGAAACTCAACGAAAGACAACAATTTGCTTCTAACGTTTAGAAATCGCCATTTCAAACAAGAAACATTAGCTAACTAGACTGTACACAACATATAATAAATAAGAGATATATACTTACTTTAGTGCCTGCCATCTTCTTTTTTCCCTCCTCCTAAGACTGCTTGTAACTCTGTTATGGCCCCGGAAAGAAACAGTGAGCGGCAGGAACAAAAAAGAGGTTCCTGTTTACAGCGATAATTGTTCCGCAGGTAATGTAACGAGCTTTTACTGTTCCTTGTTCACAGTAATTCGCGAAATACCTGTTTACCGAGACATACTGGACCTGTTTCAGACGGTGGTATTGTAATTCGTGGTGTTATCGAGCCTGCAACGAGTCAGTGAAATAAAAAGCAGATGTAGGTCAAACGCCCTGCAGCGTTTCATACCCTGGTACTGTGCAAATTATGAGTGTCGTCTGTGCACATTTCACGGCTGTAGAGTTTAAGAAATATTGAGGTCAAATAAAAATACATACATTCAAATAAATACATAACGAATAATTTAATACAGTAAAAAGAAATACACAATAAATAAATAAACCAGTTTAATACAAATGAATGAACATATAAACAAACATAAATACGCAACAAACTCCAAGACTACTACACCCAAAATGTAAAATGTTCTTTTTAATTTTTATATACTCTTTTTAATTGGATTTTACAATTATTTTGGCAAAATACCCCCCCAGAAAAATTACTAAGCACATGACCTTATGTCCTCTGTCATACAGTAGCCATTGCCCCGCTTCATTTGTGTGGTTTTAACCCATCTACTGTGTTGTGTGTTTTAACCTTCAGTTGTTTTAACATTAGTTTAATAAATAACAGACAGTAAAACAGGCTGAGTGCAAGTCTTGGAATGTGTGTTGGCCCTGAGAGTGCTTTTCTCTAACACACTGTATTTAGCATTCGGGCATATGGGTTTTCTTCAGTAAGCACCCGAATGTAACACCAGGAGGCCGATAATCAGGTCTCAAGGAACCCAAACCCCAGAGAGCCATCTGCATGTGTGCACCATGTAGTAGCTGACTTGTTTTTCTAAGAGACATTATAAACCACACAGAGAACAGTGCGCTGTGCATTGCTCTTTTAATAACACGAAATAGGATGCTGTTCCTCTTCCACAATATAGACGATGTAATGATTTAACACGGTTTTTCATCTGTGTGAGTCTTTACTATGAATCCTGAGGTTTCACAACAGGTAATGTGGAAAACAGACTCAATCCACAACCACTTATTCATGTCTGCATCTGTATGGAACAAAATGCATTAGTTTTACCGAGCCAGGGCAAATGATAAACATTTAAATCACCAAATATTTAAACCATCCCCAATCCGCCATGTATTTCAATCAGTTAATGATAGCTGTTTACAATACATTTACTTCAAGTGCCAGAGTGTAAAACCCCTAGCTACAAACATTTCAGGCAATGAACTAGACATAAATATTTAAAATAAATTAAATCAACATAAACCATATGGAAATGTAGTAGGAGCTCTCTGATGGAAAATTACTGGCAACCTCAGTTTACTCGTGTGAACCAAAATTGTGAAGACAACACAAGCAGAGCTAAAGAGTGTAACATCACACACCTCTGTGTTGATGGTGCCTTAATAGTATGTTAGTATGTGACATTGAAAAAAATGTCTGATTTGTCAGCTTGTCCTCACTATGGCTTCACATCATGACTGGATCAACCTGCCAGGGGGTCCTGGCGAAGAAAATAAGCCATAGGCCCCGATCCCTCCTCCTTCGTCCCTTTATACGTGGTTTATGTTCTCTGTACCTGCTGTACAAGTACATCAAGTAGAAAGCACACTGCAGTTTACACATGGAAGCTTAATTATAATTAGCTCGAAGCCCAAAAACCAAAAAGTACTCATTTCCTGGGTACTTTTTGATGAAATACAAATATTTTAGGGAATATGCACCATTTAAACACTATATCACATGAAAGAATACAGGTATTAAAAGAATAAGGCTGTTAATATTCTATATGTTTGTAATTTTTAGCAAAACCCATAAAAAGACTGAAATCAATAGTGGATTAATACCTCTAACAAGTATTTCCTGTTAAAGATATTGCTTAGGGGGCTTACTTGATGATGAAACAGGGAAAGGTAAGGCAGGTCTAGCTTGCAGTCATTAGCTGACCTCACAAGTGTTCACTGACCTTCCAGCTCTAGTTATTTCTCTCGTGTAACTGTCCTTGTTAGGGAGACGACCGTTAGACTGATGAGGTAGAGACAGCAGCTCAGGCATCAGGCTAGCAGATATCGTGTTCTCTTGGGAATCTGGCAAGGTTGAGTCTTACAATGTTTACAAGAACTCACTGGCTCCACAGATTAGAGTACAACTCATGGGTAGTAATAGATTCCAATATGATGTAGCATTGGAGAATAAACATCACATAGATTTGTTGTTCTAGGTTAAGGCCAGTTAAAGATGACCTACAGGCACTAGGGGGAAGACAGAAACATAAAAGTGACCAAAAGATGTTATCCTGAGATTTGGTGTTGGAATTTGATGTTTTCACATGTTGTATGCCGGCACTATATCTCCTCAGCCAGGCTCAATAAACCATGTAAAGTCTTCATCAGTCTCCGAAACTTCTTCATCACACCTGAACCTGGCTCACAATAATTCTTAAATCATTCTTAATTCATAAATCATTTCCTATGTATCCAAAGCCTGAAGTAACTTACTCTTCCGAGCCACATCGTGACACATCATGACATGTTCCTTTACTATGAACACGTACACTGTAATTTATTTTGAATCAATCCCACATACATGCTGAAAAATACTCACTGGAGCACTAAATGTGCATTAATCCCCAACTGAAAATAGTCCCCACAAATGTACTATTTACCCCTGTTAAACATTTGCTTAAAACTACAGTGGCCATAACTTTTAAGCCTTAAACTATATATCTGTGGCCTATTTTTGAAAGATTTACATCTTCAGTAGGAACTAGTGGGCTTGGAGAGTAGGACTGATACATTACATTAGCGGTTTTGGTCTTTTCATGGAATTTGTTGACAGTAGGATAAATATGAAGGACATCAGCTTTATCCTTTAAAAACTAAAGTAGATGCTGACACTGAATCCTGTTACAAAACGTTGTACCCATCTAAAGGTGCTTATTGTTTTAGTCAGTGGAGCATATTCATCAAATTAGTAATCAAGTATATTTCCACAAAGTAACTCCTTCCACTTTTTCCAACTGGTAATCCAGCCTTGCTTCAAAAACAACTTCACTGAGTGATTGTGATGGCTGCACAGTCATACAAGACAGTGTTGCATTTGAAATGAATGCTGTTTTTTGTGTCCGTGCACAGCACAGTGATCACATCCACTTAATTACAGATATTTACAGACAAAAGTGAAACTTGGTTTAACTTCCAGGCCTCCAACTATGTGTGTATCAGTGTCCACAGCTGGTTTACCTAAACGTTACTACGGGAGGAACCAAAGCCCACATGTATCAAAAGGTATTTGAATAAGGATTCAGTGATTGGAGGATAACTTTAACAACCATAACATGTAAAAAAAAATAAATAAATAAAATGGACAAACATAACCACTTAGGTGAATCACTGTGCATCCCCCCCCCACTTCACACTGATGATGTCTGGGCGAGTTCACTGGGGGCCTTGCTCTGCAGAGTGCCAGAAACAGTATCAGAGTCAAGCAGCTCTACTATGCTATATGGGGAACAGTCCTCCAATCCCAGCTTCCCACAGGCCCAGCCGCAGAAGCCTTTCTCCAGGTCTCTCACAGCCTGCCACCACTCACTTAATGCCCAGGACACCTGAACCACAGCGGAGTACAGAGCCAGAGACAGTGCCATGGGCATGATGAGCATGGGGTAGAAGATGATGAGAAAGGGACATATTGTAATCTTGTGCCAGAACGTCCGCTCCTCATTGTACACCAGGAAGACATTGTACCAGGTGAGAGTGCCATAGTAGAAGGAGGTGATGAAGGAGAGGAGGAAAACCACAGGGGCACAGGAGATGCTCCACAGGACGACATGGGGTCCCTCGCACACACCTAAGCTGCAGGTGTGTTTAGAGCCTTCCCCTGCCTCACACTCGGCGTCAAGACGTTCCCTTGACTTAGCCAGATCCCTGAGTTCCTTCTCTGTCAAAGTGAGGTGAATATCCACCACCTGACCCTTTTTCTTCCCACGCGTGATAGTGCCAGTCAGGGTTACATAGCGGCTATCTGGAGGAAGGCTCCAGCCTCCTCCTGTTAAGAAACAATATGAGATAAGACAGTTACTTTTATGACAAACCACACCACATAAGGTTCCTTTCCTTATCTATCCTCTTTTCTTATTAGACAAACAGCAGCAGCTCAAAAAATACAAAATAATTGCACTGTATAGGGCAAACATATGACTGAACTGGTAAAACTAGACATTCTGACACTCCTCTCACCTTCGCCTGTAGGTGTAGAGAGGAATTTAGCTCCCTCCTCTGCGCTCCTTTCTGCTCCCTCCTCACCACCTTGGTCCTCTCCAGGCGCCCTCTCCATTTCAGAGCGGTACACAATAATGGACTCTGGACGTGGGTCTTTCTTCTTCCTCCTCTTCCTCCTTATGGAGGGTCCCACTTCTCCGTCGTCCACATGGTTCCCTGATACGTCTGACCTTAAAGAGATCATCTGGGGGCTGCCCTCTCCTTCCGTTTGAGGCTCCTCTACCTGTGCCATGCTCTCACCTGACCCAGTAAACTCTTTGACTCTTAAGCTACTAATGGGTTATTTATGGAGGCTAATAGTGCAGTCCTGAGCAGCACAAGCAATGTCCACCCATTGTTTTCAATCTAAGGAAGATGTCCGCTGAGGGTGTCCTGATGTCCTGATAAAAGTGCCCGCGCGCACACACACACACACACACACACACACAGAAAGTACCATTAAAAAGCAGTGACAAAAATGTAATCCTCTATGTACAGTGATCCTGGCCTAGATTCTGCACCTGCATTTTCTGTAAGTATGACTGATAAAATCTACCAAATACCACATAATAATTGATCTGATGGCATTGTATCTGAACAGACAGATACGAAATCAATCTAGATGGAAGCCAAACAAAGCATGATAGATTATTTTTAAAGGGGGGGGGGGGGGGGG
>NC_060156.1:11460092-11475507 GCF_021292245.1 Micropterus dolomieu | reverse complement strand
GGGGGGGGGGGTCTCTCTTTTGCATGACAGCACAACGATACTCTGGATATGCTGCGACCTCAGTGTATCATCCTATCCCCTTTATAGGAATAACGACAGAAAAACTACACAATCCACAGACGGATTGTAGTGATTTTCCAAAAGAATGCATACTATGAGAAGAGGGAGCGAAATCGACAATGAAACCCATTCTTCACACAGCTGATCCCCTCCCATTTAAATCCCACCCATGTCCGCTCTTTTGTCTGCAGACGCCAGGCGGCGAACAAGATGTACTCTAACAAGAATTTAAATTCAATCTTACCTTCAATAGGTTGAACAAGCACCGGGTAGATAAACTATACAGTGTGAGGATAAATCGCTGTATTTGCCTGACACATCTCGGGAGCCCACACGTCACAGCGCTGTTTTTCGCTGATACAGATGCGCTACGCAAAATGATTTCCAGAATAGCACAAAACCCGCCCATCTATCCTCTGCCAGCCATCCAGGATCCTAACTGCCGTCATGTGAACATGAGGGGAAAAAAGATGGACCAAAACATCTATCTATGTCTATGAAAAGCACTGTCCTAGAGAATAACAGAAATGATAGGCTAAAAATAAATTAAAATCATATAATGAAGTGTATTTTTTTTTTTTTTAATTGTGTAACTTAAAGTATGCATTTCCTCAGTTGAATATTGGCTATGATTAAGTTACACAACATTTCACTATTTATATTAGGCTACTGACACTTACATGTTTTCATATAAACCAAAATGCACAATAATTTTTCATTTATTCAGTCATTCAGTGTTGGGGGGGGGGGTTACAGTCATGGTGACTTCTACTGTGAGATATCATGTGTTATGATTGGTATAGCTTACATAACTGATGTAAAAACGTTTGCCAAAAGTACAAAGTGAACTATGCTAACATCAGTTCCAGCTAAAATGAAAAACGCTTTACATTAGATGAAGGTAAAGTTAACGTTACATAACAACTGAGCTGAGACTGTTTGCTGAAACCTGTCACTTCTGAAACTGTTCAGTTCATCCAATTGACATGTAACTAAATGATAACCCATATATCCAGGTTCTCTTAAATAAAATAACATGTTACAATATGAATACCTTGTTACTCCATCCATAAGATCACAGAGTTGAACGAATAACGCGTCGTTTCTTCTATGTTGAAAGGGTGAACGTTTGAACCGTTGACAGCAGCAGCAGCCAGGTGTTCTGTCGATTTATGCTACCTATCGAGAAGTGCAATTTAGCGGTTCTGCGCATGCGTATGACCCACAAGCGTGGTTTGTTTCCACGCCCATAAATCTGTGCAACCTTGCTGTTGGGAATGCCGTCGAGAAAGTGGCCGTTGACAGTTGGTAACGTTACAGGAGTCTGCTAATGTGGCTGAACTCAGGCTGGTGCAAAAATGAACGAAATTTCACTTAATACTATTGACAGCCTCCTTTTTCAATTTGGTGAGTTCAGTTATTGAGTTTATTGTAGGTTAACAGTTGTAGTTTTGCTCTTATTTGATGTTTGCTTGGCTTACAATGTAAAAGGTTAAGCTAACGTTAACTGCTTGGCTAACAAATGTCAATAACTTAGTAAGCAAGCTATTTTTGGAGTTCCTTAACTAAACTAACATTATCTTAACTTTAAGCTAATTAAGTGAAGAGATAATAACACTACTAATTTTTATTAATAATAATACTAATACTAACGTGCTACCACTGACAAACCACAAATTTTTTTTTTCCCATGGCAGTAAAGTCCAATAAAGTTGAATTGAAAATATAAAATAAAACATTAGTTATTTTCAAATAAGATAACACTAAGATGTTTATTTTATAGCTCTTCAAACTCGGGAACTTTCCCTAAAGAAGAATTCAATCAACCAACAAATTAAAGGTATGTCCAACAGTAATTATTCTTAGTAGGATTAATTTGACATTTGTATGAAAGACAAGCAAATTGGTGTAACTATCACCATAAGGTTAGATTTTATGTTGTTTAATGATGTCTATAAAGTATTCCAATTCTTGTCAACAGTTTGCAGAGCTGACATTGCTGAGAAAAGGTCTCACATTGAAACAATCCGCAGAAATACCAAGAGACTTGAGCTAGAAATCAGGGTGAAGCAGAACTCTGTGATACACAATAAAGACAATTGTAAAAGGTATGATGACTAGCTAACATTAATACATAGGCCAAACAATGATGGATCAAGCTGATACATAATTCAATTTTACATTTAACTTAAGGTAAACAGTGCAGTGTGGTATAGATAGTCATATATTACTGCTTGTCATCCATGTGATTTTAGCATGAAGGCGATTAACAGCCTGCTTCTTCAGTATGAGCAGACAATGAAAGAAGAACTGGAGAGCAGAAAAGCCAGCTACAACCGTGACAAGTGGGTTCAGTGGTGTTTAATTGTGTTTAAATACATTGGTGTGGGCAGTGATGAAAATAGCATAATTGTTCTTTATTTGTAACCCAACAAGGGAAGTCTACGAAGAGAGAATTGCAAGCTATAAGAAGATATTCCAGACGCATAAAGAATATTATTACCAAAATCCTCTTGCTCAAAAGCTCCTCACGCTGCAGGATGAAAAAGAGGAGATTGAGTGTAGGATCAAGGCTTGTGATGATCGAATAACAATGAAACTGAAGGAGCTGGACCGACTTACTGGTAATAAACATTTTACATCATCACAACTTGCTCTGGTGGATCTGAAATATGTACAGCTCTTTAAATAGTTAATTTATTTTCTGCTTGACTAGGTCCAGCAGTAAATTCTTCTTCCACTGAGAAATTACCAGACAGGTATCTTTCATTAATCTTTCATTAGATAACAAAGAATAATTACGCATAGCCTCCAGCAAAGTTCAGTATTACTGTGATCGAGTCTTTTCTTTCTAGTGTTTCTGGCCAGCAGCCCATTACAGAACCAGACAAGCAATTAGATTCTCAGACAGAAGAGAAAAGTGATTCTTCTATTGACATCTCCTCTCTTAATCTCAACCAGACAAAGGTACTTGGATACATCTAGCAATACTAATGGCACTGCAGAGTTGACGAAATTCTAGCACTTTTGAAAAGTAAAATCTCTTTATTTATTTTTATTTTTTTTTACATTTTTACAAACTTGAAGATTGGTCATAAAACCTTAATAGAGGCAAATGATGAAATTTGTGAGGAAAACAAGGTTCAGGATACAGCTGCTTGCAGTCCTTCCCCGGAAGAAGCATGCAATGAGCTGTGGCCATGTGAGCAGTTGGAAGGTAAGAAGAGCAAAGTCCTTTATGTTCCAGCTAATGACAGCACTTTACACACATGGCATGTTTTTCGTGTTTGGATGTTTATGTTACACCAAACCCCATTAGCAGATTATTTATTTCAGAACAAGGCTGGCCAGATGTGATGCACACTGACGAGCAGGACCAGGAAACTGGACCACTGGACCCGGTCTTGGTAATGTTTCTCTACTATACCTAGTCCTAGACTTACCTTAAAGTTTTCCCAATTGACCAAAAAACACTTCCCTCTTAGCCCTGCTAGTATCTTGCCTGGTGTACTGTGTCTTTTGGGTACTGGTTTTGAGATCTCCACCATTAAGACAACTGTATCCATCCCAAAAAAATGGAAGGAAAAAGGCCTTTTAATTATGGGACACTACACCGATTTTAAGTTATCATCAGTTTCTAGTTACAAGGAGTACTATTCGGCCTATTTTAAACACAAAAAAATAACCCGAATGATGTCATCAGAGTTGTCTCGACTGAGGCTTGCAGACTACCAACTTGTAAGGACAAACCTGCGCAACAAATTGTGGGTGTGAGGTTTGAAAGACATAGACGTTTACCAGACAGGGAGGGTCTAATAATCAATACTTTCAAGGTGCATAATGGGAAATTTAGGGTGTGTTTTTTTTGTTTGGCCCATACTAGTGACTAAAGTCAGGATATTTCAGCCTCTCAGCTAAACTAAAAATCAGTTTTATCAGATTGTATCCAATAAAAACACAGTGCCATAATGGTCTACACTGTAAATGGAATTTCAGAGGTTTTCAATCTTGGAAATACTTTTAAACTCAAGGTGTTTTCTGCATAGGAACAGCATTCCACTGCTTCAGACATAGATGAAGCAGTGGAGGAGGAGATGGAGGAACGACCAGCTATAGAGGAAGAGCAGGCACCAAACGAAGAGGGCAACAAGGAACTTGTTGCTTTTCCACAGTCATCATCTCAGGAAACTAATCCTCAGTCCTCTCCTGCGAAAACAATAGTTGTGCCTTCAACTCCAACATTTCCATTTAAGTAAGGCTTTGTCTGAGTTGTCCAACACTTTGACTCAGTGTTAAGTCAGCTTCTAAGAACTGTTTTTGTGTTGCTGTTTCAGCTTTAGCCCTGGCAGCTCCCCACATCAAGGGATCTCTGCTACCAAATCTCCAGCTTTCCTGTTTTCTCTGAACTCTGATCCCAGCACCCCAAGCTTCCCTGGCTTTGGCTTTGATGTCGGCTCATCACAGGATGAGGTGAGGAGTGAGCAAAACGAAAAAGTGATTTGACAGAATTTCAGTTTCTTAGTTTTGGAATTACCTCCCGTTTCTTTACAGGACTCATCTTTCGCTTTCACCGGTTCCTTTTTCACTGAAAAGGTATTTTACTTTCACTGTAACCCCTCTTTATTTCATGCAGTATTACTAGAATAAACCAAAACACCAAAATATATTCATCTCTTTCCAGAAAACCACAGAATCAGAGGCTTCAGGCTGTAAGTATCAAATCTGTTTTTGTGATGTGTGTTACCTGCTTTGACCTACAGGTATGTGTATGATTTTTCAGGCTCTGAGTTCCCGTTTGGCCAACAAGAGCCAAGTGAAGACTTCCAGTTTGCCTTCACCTCAAAGAGCGATCAGACATCTAACAAAGAGAACACCAGTGAGGATTTTACATTTTCATTCAACTTTTAGAGTTCATCTGAAATGCTGACATTGTTGTGTTTGTAAGACTAGTTTGTTACTTATTTCTTCAGTAATGTTCTCATATATTGGGGTTATGACAAACACCTTAGGTAAGGGTTCAAGGTTTAACAACACTAAATAATTATTGTGTTGTAATTATTGTGCCATTCACACCACAATGAACATAATTCTAACATTATTACTGTTGAATAAAATTTTACTGAATATATTGCATAAGTATCAAAATAATACAAAACATATGTTCATGTTTCTGTCTTTACAGATTTCTCTATATAAGTACAGTAGTTGTGAAGTTTAATGGAGTCTTGTTATTCTGTGATTTGCATTAACTAATTCTAACTACATTCAGTCGTAGACAGTGTATAAATAAAAGAAAATAAACATCTCACTGGTCCCATGAGTCACGGTCACATTCTGACAGATTTAAACATGTATCAGAAGAGTTTCTCAAACCAACCACTGGGGCACTTAAATTAATTTACATTTACATACACATAAATTTTACTTGAGGTTCCTGATGAGATTATTTATGGTTTAGTGAAATCAATATTTTGATTATATTTGATTATGTAAGCAAACCATTAATATCACACCACATGCAACATTTTCAATTGTACATTAACAAATTTTTGGCTTCATGGCACACTTGGTTATCTTTTTAAGGCAGTGATTTGGCTTTACAAGGCCTCGCTTAGTGATGAAAATAGCAAAATCAGTTCTGTTTTGAATCATTCAATAAATGAATACTTGAAGTAAAATTCTACATTATTTATGATGCTGACAACAGACTGGGATCAATGCTGGCTTGAAAAGTCTTCAGTCTTGTAAACATGCACAGCAGCAGATTGAAAACCATTCTTAAAATATATAGTTTGTGTAAAAATGAAGGATGGACTGATTAAAAAGTGCCAAGAGCATACTGTTGCATTGGAGAGCCTAGAACCCAGAGTCTATGCTGATGGAGCGTTGAGTCACATGTTCAAGCTCTCCTGGGACATATTCACAGAAGCTGGTTTGGTACTTGGCCAACATTTTTAGCATCGGCCGAAGATTAATCCACCACTGGACCGTGGGCATCCTGTGCCTGGAAAAAAAAGAGGCATAATTTACATATTAACACTGATTAAGAATTGTTATTTAAGAGAAAGCTGTATTTGCTTACTCAAAATCAGTCGCAGCCTTCAGTTCAGTAACTGGGATGAATGAGATGACCTTCCTGTTGAGGCCAAGAACACACGCTGTATCTGGCGAGTTGGCAAACACGCGGCCTGGTGGGAAAACAAACAAAATCACAGTGGTTTGATTTTCAGAGCAATTTACTCCTGTCAGCTATGACTTTATACATCATCTCTACCTTGTCTGAAGTTTTCTGTCAGCCTCTCTGAAATCCACTGGATAGCCCTCACACCCAACTTAGTGCCAAAATTTCTGTCAAAGGGAGAAGGTGCCCCTCCCTAGAGCACAAACACAAATTGAGTATAAATATGTGGCAAGACTCTGTCTCTTCACAGTATACCGTTGTCACTGCTAAGCTGTGTTTTGCCAGTTGTATGGTGGCTCCGTACCTGCTGAAGGTGTCCCAACACATTGACTCTGCAGTCAAAGATACCCTTCCCCTCTGATGAATACAGCTTATAGATGAAATCTGTGGTGTAGTTTTCATGGCATTTTTCATTCCTGTTATGATAGAGACAGCGATTAACAAAGGGAAAACTTAAGCGAGACGAGGTTTCAGAAATATACAGTGCAAGGTTCCCACGCGTCCTGGAAAACCTGGAAAACAGTTGACCAATTTAACAGTCATGGAAAACACATGGAAAATGAGAGAAAAAGTAAAACATCCAATACTGTGATTTTAGAAAGATCTGGTTCAACCGAATGCTGGGAATTGTTAGTAGGCAAAATTGTAGGCTGTTCAGTTATTGGTGTTCAGGCAGCAGTGGTTAAAATGTAATTCATAAGAAAAGGATAGAACATAAATGGATTTCCAAAACAAAAAAAACCAATGGCAACACTACAAAAAAACAATAACCTTATTTAAACATAGCATTGGAACAAGATCAACTTGTCATAAATTCTACGCATGTAATCGATGATTTCATTTCAAGTTATAGCCACAGATTGCACAATTTAAAAAAACAGACTTTCGCAGAGAGAACATATTAGTGATCAGTCACCAGCGAGATTATCACTGAAAATGTCCTGGAAAAGTCCTGGGAAATGATCTCTAGAAATAGTGGGAACCCTGAAAGTGTGATATGTTCTAAATATCCTGTACAGTTGTCTTTTTGAATGTGTTTTGTTGAAATTAAATAGTTCAGATGTTTAATATTTTTTAGGCTTTGCTTTAGATAGCAATTTCCTTTGCTTGGCCGGTCCACCACTTTGGTCCAGACTGAAACATCTCAACAACTTTTGGGTCGATTGCCAGGACATTTTGTACAAACAATAATTTTGCTCAGATGATAAATCCAAATCTACTTCTCTGATCATCAGTCAACATATAGCGCCATAATTTTGTAAAAATGTGCAGTTTGTCCAATTATTTGGTTTATGACCAAATACCTGCAAACTAAAAAGATTCCCATCATCCTCAGCAGTACTTTATGTTTAGGAAATGTTAACATGCTAACACGCTAGCTGATAAATGTTAGCACTGTCACCATGATGTTAGTATTTAGCGTAAAACCCCTCACAGATCTGTGTCTGACTCTTAGTCTTGTTTTTTTTAAATGGAGATCTATGTACATACTTGCTCAGCCTTTAGTAAACCATAGCATGATGGCAGCAAAAAAAGATAAAACATAGATGACACTTTTCATCAGCTTCTCCAACTATGCATGAGAATCTCTGTATGGGTGTATGAATGTATGGAGCTGAGTGAGCGTTTTGTACCTCAGTACAAGACCCCGCTGGATGTCCTTCTTCATCTTTTCAGTTAAATGGTCCACATTAGTCTGTCAAAAGGCCAGATAATTAAAGAGACAGAAAGCTGTGAAGAAAGACAAAAAAACAAACAGAAGGGGATTATCTTTTGGCCTTACCTTCAGGTCGTGTATGTCGAAGGGCTCTTCATAAATGTAGGCTGCGTCAGCACCCACAGCTATACCGGTGCAGGTTGCCAGATAGCCACAGAATCCACCCATTGTCTCCACCACAAACACTCGCCTCTTGGTCCCAGTGGCAGACTGCTTGATCTTGTCGCAACTCTGAAGGGGAAATTGAAATGGCAGTGTGAAAGGAGACATTGGTATTTGAGGGCAGGGTTCAAAATTGTTCTTCTGTAAGTGGAGAGAGAGTCCACATTAAAGTACTTCTAATTAACCCTCATCTATACTGTGCTGCCTCTAAAAAGAGCAAAACACAACAGAAATACGCAGCTTGAAAAGACAATAAGTTGCTCCTCACAGGAAGGACTGTTTATGTGTTCTTTTTCCAGGTGAGGTGGTTAATATGAAAGTACAGGGGTGAACTACAGTGCTGCTCGCCTCTTTCCTCTGAACGGCTCTTGCTGTCAGCCCTGTTAAGTATACAGAGTTCAAAGTGTATCTTGGTAATACTACAGCTCATATTAGATGTGATGTTTTCTGGTTTGGTTCAGTCTCTTCATGTTAATCCTGAAACATCAAAGCCGCACTGTTAATTTGCCATCTGCTCAGCATTACCTCCATGGCAGCATTAACAGCCGTGTCTGCTCCCAGGCTGAAGTCTGTTCCAGGGACGTTGTTGCTGATGGTGGCAGGGATTATACAGATAGGGATGCAGAGCTCATCATAGTGACTCCGGGCTTCAAACAGCTGCAGCACACTTTCGTACCCCTTTGAAAGTCACCAAGAGGTAGACTGAAAACCTCTTTGATGTAACATTTACACTTGAAATTAATATACAAGTTGTGAAGGCTTGTGTCTGATGCCCTACCTCAAACCCTCCAATTACAAGAATAGCCGAGATGTTGAACTTGGTGATGGTTTCCACAATCTTCTCCATGTTTTCGTTTGGAAGAGTTCTGAAATACGACATCAAACAGAAATTAAAAATAACTTAAAGAGGCCAATTTGGCTTGGAGGATGTTTTGTTACGTCTTGAGAAATCACGTAACATCATCCTGGTCCCTTAGCTTTGTCTACACATTTTTACCAGAAAATCTGCACTACAAACTGGGGCCCTTGAATTTATAAGGTATGTGTGGGAAGGTCAAAAGACAATATTGGAAACATTATGGGGACTGTTAGATCCAGTGTTTTTGAAAGTTCACACAGCCAGGACATTTATATTTATTTAAATTTAATAAAACCCTCTTATTAGGTATATTAAGAGGTAGGAATCTTAAAACATCGATGTATTTTTTCATAACATTTACTCTGAAAAAATATTCATGGATGTTATAAGTAGATAGAAATGTCTGTTTTGGCTAATCTAGCAAATCAAGTACATGACAAGTAAACATTTATTATTGCAAAAATAACAGAAATCCAATTTTGCTGTAATGCAGACATGATGATTGGTTCCTTAACACAGTATAAATTGTATGGCAAAATCTCTGGCTGTTGACAAAACATATTGTCTCATGGTATATGTTGTCATACTGCCTACTTGTGGCCTCTACATCAATTTTGGCTTTAAAAAAACTCCCTCAAGTCCCCAAACTATTCTTAAGTTTACTTAAATATGTTCACATCATAGAATCATAGAAATCAAGGTGCCCTGTTGCTCACCGATTTGTCCCCAGCAGTGAGCCCCCTTGACCTGTCCATCCTGCGACACTATGCCATTCCATCTCAAAAACCTGCAGACAGACACGGGTGTCAGTACTGAACAGTTTCTTATCAGTCTCATATGGGTTATTTGTTGTGGCATGGTACGGATGTAGCGGTAGAAGCCCTCACCGCCCCTTTGGCAAGTCCTTTAAAGCCATCGTGGACAGCGTAGACCTTGTGTCCGTGAGCGAGGGCTAACCTCACAGCAGACCTCACCGCTGCATTCATCCCTGGAGCCGGAGCGCCCACGTTCAGAATAGCCAAAGAGAAATTGCTCTAAGGAAGCATGAGTCAGATATTACTACGCAATTTGAGAATTCTTTTGTAAATGTAATGTAAATGCTCCGTACTTGTATAGCGCCTTTCTAGTCTTTTCAACCACTCAAAGCGCTTTTACACTACATCTGCATTCACCAGTCACACACATTCATACACTGAGCCTAAATGCTCAAACAGAAATTAACAGTCACACTCATTCATACACTGGCGGAACAGCCGCCAGGGGTTCAGGGGTTCAGTATCTTGCCCAAGGACACTTCGACACGCAACCAGGGGGAGCCAGGGATTGAACCACCGACCTTCCGATTAACGGCCAACCCGCTCTACCTCCTGAGCCACAGCCGCCCCCTTTTCCATGTGTGCACGAGTGCGTTCATGTCTGTGAGAGTCTTACCTCAGACTCTGCAGGCTTCTGGAAGGCAAGAAGCTTGTAGATGTTCCAGTTGTTCTCAAAACTCCTGCAAGAAAATCATTATTTTTAGCATGCTCTTGTTTATTATAGGCACAGATAAAACAACAAATTTAAATCGGGTGTATGATTAAAATGAATGGGGTACATTTTAGGGGTATTTTGTAGACTGTAGAACAAGGCAGGTTTGCATTATAATATAGTGATATATTAAAACCATAAATATAGACTGTATAGAAAAATACATTGTATACTGTATATTATAATGTTTTATTGCTGTACTTTTAGTAGTGCCTTGTTGTATTTTAACCTGTGAAGCACCTTGGTCAATCTTGGTTGTTTTAAGTGTGCTATATAAATAAAATTGATATGAATATTGATAAAAAGATTAAAACAAATTAATGTACACAAAAAAACCTCAGCTCTCACCCTCCACGCAGTTTGACAGACTCATCAAACTTCTTTTCATTCATGGCCGTCTGCACCAACTTCGTCTGCAAATAATAATTAATGACAAATACAGCAACCTCCCACTGTTTGTCCATTAAAATAATTTATACAAATCGAGGAGAGCAACTCACCATCTCCACACCCTCCATTAGAGGCAGACGAACAACTTGGTTACCTGAGAGGCCAATGACACAGGCTGGGGTGTCAGGAGAGGCCTCCATCAGGGCAACCACTGCCTCCACACCCAACTTACTGCTCTGAAAACACAAGCAAGTCCACACGCGTGCATTTAAATGTATAGATAATGAATGTTGGGAGTATCATCTCCTACTCATCTGTATTGTCTTGTATTGGTTTTAAGTATGTAAATGGTTTATTAGGCAGTGTGTAGTATATCACCAGTAATTCACTGTAATCCTGTATAAAGATTCTTTCCAAGAACAGAATTTGTGACAAACAATTTTTCCTAACGCTATAAAGTAGTTCATATTTATAAACATCAGCAGAGTGTATGTTCAAAATCATGATGTCTTACTGTGTATTACAGCACTTATACACTGGCCACTCAACAAATGTAAAAGGTCAAAAAATCTTGCACAGTATTACAGCGTCAAGAATTGTCACAGTGGTTACCAGCAGTTAACCTTGGTTTATAGTAATCATTAGATATGTGGTGGCACCTGCTAGCCAATCAGAAACAAGTATTTTCCCCTTCCCTAAAGGCTATGAGTGGCATGTTCAACCTTTTAGCAGTTTAGATCTGCAGTTTATGCAATTAAATGTTCAAACTATTGCTGAAAAAGCACATTTGTATGGAAAAAAGAACATCAGTATGTACAACTCACCAATATTCTGTCAAAGGCTGAAGGAGTTCCTCCTCGCTGAACATGGCCGAGGACTGTCACTCTTGTATCATAGCCCAGCCTCTTCACCACCAGCTTCAAACAGACATGGAAGCAGGTCAATGTATTACAGGTTTGTCATTTGTCATGTGCGCACAACAGAGAGACAGTGAGAGAAAAGTCCTTTGCAAACATTTGAGAGGAAACTCTTCTAAAGCATTTTACAACTTACTTTAGTTTCAGGCTTACCAACCAACAAACAACAACAACCTATCCTTCATATACACCTCCTGTGTTATATTATCAGCAGAACTAGCCCCAATATCACAATACAATCTCTACTGATACAGAGTAATCATTTACTATGCACGAAAACTGCTTTCTTCTAGTTCAACATTTGCCAACATTAAATCACCACTTGATTATTGGGCAGCTGGTACATGCAGTAAAGACAGCCATCAATCATCCCCAGTCCTTAAATCTTTAAACTTACATCTTTTACATAAGTTGAGGAGATCGGCTTGCCATTAAAGTCAATGGCTCCTTCTGCGATGATTATAATGTTGAGTCTTGACCCAGTTATGCGGCTCTGGAGGTAAACAGATACAAACATATTAACCAGTAAGTCAGTGAGCACAATCCAGCCTCACAGCACTGTATTTTTGAGGAAATGTAGCCTCCTCTATTCCTGAAATGCTTTTAAACCAAAGAGAATGTTGATATTTCAGACAGATTCACATCTCCTGAGAATATATAAGTATGTACCTTGATCTGATATAAAGTTTTGACTATTTTTCGTGTCTTACCCCCTCTAGACGGGCACACATGAGGTCCTCCCAGCCCTCATGAGGAGGAGCCTCTGGAATGAAAAGCCAATCTGCCCCGGATGCCAGTGCTGACACCAGGGCCAGATATCTGGAGTAATAGCACAGAGCAAAGCACAATAATTTGTTTTATTCAGGGGCAGTATTTAAAGAATAGTAAAATGGGTCAGAGTGTTACTCACCCACAGTGTCGCCCCATGACTTCCAGAACGAAAGTGCGCTGGTGGCTGTAGAAGGTACACAAAATTACTATTGGAACAAGCTAATAAATATTTGCAGCAAATACGTGAGCATGCAAACAGAGAACTTTCAGATTTTAGCAACATCCCGAGATCCAAGGGGGCAAGTCTGGACAAGATTACAGAAATCATTCCAAACTGGCTTGTCTAAACCTGAAGCTACTGTTTATGGCAAAGAAAAAGCAGCATTCCACACATTTAAGAAGCTGTAAACAGAGAATGTTTTGCATTTTTTGATGACCAAAAACAGTTGCCAATTAATTTCCTGATGACCGACAAATCAATTAACGATGAACTGAATATCTATTACTGCTTACACTATCTAGGTTTTCTCCATTAAATGTTATATCTTCATATTCTACTAACAAATAACAACTGCTGTTTGATGAAGCACCAGCGGCTTCAATGCTGCCACTGCTCAATATCACACAGTGTCTGACCTTTGGGCGGTGGTCATGATAGCATCAATTATCTCCATGATGCGGTGCAGCGCGGAGTCAGCTCCGATGGTCATGTCGGTGCCGCAGAAGTCGTTGTCGATGGAGCCCACAAGTCCCACGATGTTCAGGTTGTCGTTCTGCTTGGCCAGAGTGTCTGTGATCCGGCCTGCAGCACATACACACACAAACACATTGCTGTAAATATTACATTAGCAGCGTACAATTATATACATAATAGCAAAAGAAAATAATCATAATACTACAATACAAGCTAGAAATGTATTCATAATATTTATGGTCACTTGTCACGACTCTTGCATCTGACACCTGAGTTTGAGACTGAGTGAGTGTGTTTTCATTTGTTTTTTCCCTTTGTGTGAGTGAGGCACGCTTGGTGTGTTTTTGTTTGGTCTGTTTTTCTCCCCTCCCCTCAGTTTTTTAGGCCTGGGCGTGTTTGGCTTCCTGGGGTGGCAATAGCTGCACCCGCTGGTAGTCACACACCTGGTCCTGATTAGCCATCCCTACCACTACTTAAGGAGAAGCCAGACCATTCCCTGCTGGATTGTTAAGTTGTGTACTGTAGGCTAAGCCTGTTTGTCAAGTTACCAGTTTGCCTTTACTAATTTCTGTCCCCAGAAACTGCTTGGAAGGAAACTCCCTGCCACCTAAGGTTGGTCCCAAAACCAGTACTCTTAAAGTGATACCAATACCCACTTTATTCAATAACTTGCATAAAATGCCACCTGTTGAAGCCAGAGTAGTCCATTGGAAGCCTATTATCTTTTTATTATGGACAAGCAAGGTTATCTACACTCACCTAAAGGATTATTAGGAACACCATACTAATACTGTGTTTGACCCCCTTTCGCCTTCAGAACTGCCTTAATTCTACGTGGCATTGATTCAACAAGGTGCTGAATGCATTCTTTAGAAATGTTGGCCCATATTGATAGGATAGCATCTTGCAGTTGATGGAGATTTGTGGGATGCACATCCAGGGCACGAAGCTCCCGTTCCACTACATCTCAAAGATGCTCTATTGGGTTGAGATCTGGTGACTGTGGGGGCCATTTTAGTACAGTGAACTCATTGTCATGTTCAAGAAACCAATTTGAAATGATTCGAGCTTTGTGACATGGTGCGTTATCCTGCTGGAAGTAGCCATCAGAGGATGGGTACATGGTGGCCATAAAGTGATGGACATGGTCAGAAACAATGCTCAGGTAGGCCGTGGCATTTAAGCGATGCCCAATTGGCACTAAGGGGCCTAAAGTGTGCCCCACACCATTACACCACCACCACCAGCCTGCACAGTGGTAACAAGGCATGATGGATCCATGTTCTCATTCTTTTTACGCCAAATTCTGACTCTACCATCTGAATGTCTCAACAGAAATCGAGACTCATCAGACCAATCAACATTTTTCCAGTCTTCAACTGTCCAATTTTGGTGAGCTCTTGCAAATTGTAGCCTCTTTTTCCTATTTGTAGTGGAGTGAGTGGTACCCGGTGGGGTCTTCTGCTGTTGTAGCCCATCCGCCTCAAGGTTATGTGTGTTGTGGCTTCACAAATGCTTTGCTGCATACCTCGGTTGTAACGAGTGGTTATTTCATTCAAAGTTGCTCTTCTATCGGCTTGAATCGGTCGGCCCATTCTCCTCTGATCTCTAGCATCAACAAGGCATTTACGCCCACAGGACTGCCACATACTGGATGTTTTTCCTATTTCACACCATTCTTTGTAAACCCTAGAAATGGTTGTGCGTGAAAATCCCAGTAACTGAGCGGATTGTTAAATACTCAGACCGGCCCGTCTGGCACCAACAACCATGCCACGCTCAAAATTGCTTAAATCACCTTTCTTTCCCATTCTGACATTCAGTTTGGAGTTCAGGAGATTGTCTTGACCAGGACCACACCCCTAAATGCATTGAAGCAACTGCCATGTGATTGGTTGATTAGATAATTGCATTAATGAGAAATTGAACAGGTGTTCCTAATAATCCTTTAGGTGAGTGTATTTTGTTTTGTTTCAAACAACTATGGGAAATGGTATCTGATGGCTCCTCATCCTAATTAGGTCATCCTCCCGAGTAGTAGCCTATGATATTGAGAAAGAATAGGCTACAGCTTGTTTTTTTGGGGGGGGGGGGGTTGAATGAGAAAAGTAAAATAAATTAGTGACCAAATAAGTGG
>NC_060156.1:11448373-11459992 GCF_021292245.1 Micropterus dolomieu | reverse complement strand
CTCAAAATTGCTTAAATCACCTTTCTTTCCCATTCTGACATTCAGTTTGGAGTTCAGGAGATTGTCTTGACCAGGACCACACCCCTAAATGCATTGAAGCAACTGCCATGTGATTGGTTGATTAGATAATTGCATTAATGAGAAATTGAACAGGTGTTCCTAATAATCCTTTAGGTGAGTGTATTTTGTTTTGTTTCAAACAACTATGGGAAATGGTATCTGATGGCTCCTCATCCTAATTAGGTCATCCTCCCGAGTAGTAGCCTATTATATTGAGAAAGAATAGGCTACAGCTTGTTTTTTTGGGGGGGGGGGGGTTGAATGAGAAAAGTAAAATAAATTAGTGACCAAATAAGTGGTAGGAAATAACTTAAGTTTTTTTTGTTTTGTTTTTTTTTATCTATCAGTGTTGAAAGTAAACAACGGAAATTATTTTAACTCTCGATCAATAAACTGAATTGAAAGATATCCACGAGTGCGGTTTCCTTTAGTGGTGAGTCGCAAACCTCCTCCAAAACGACAGTCACAAGTATAAAACGAGTCAGGAGTTTAAACAAGTAATTTAACTACACTAAAGACTCGCAGAGGAAAACAGGCTGCACGTCCAGCCGATCAAACCACACCTGAAGCAGCTGCAGCCAGAGGCTGAGTGAGTAAAATCAGCTGATCGTGATGAACCATAAACTGTGTATATAAAGGCTGGAACGCCGCGATCGATCAGTGACAAGCGATGTGAATAGCAAATAAAAATGTCCAGAGAAGTGATGGTGGTGATAAACTTGCAACAGTGACGAACATGGCTGAGACTGCAGCCGAAGGTGAACGTCTGTTAAAATCACGCGTGGACTCGGCGCATGCAGGCCTTTTATAGCTGAGCACCAGTTTATGGTGCAGGCACACTAGGCCAAAAAGGCGTGCTCTTCTTTCTTTCGGTGCGTTGCTGGCGTGCTGGGCTGCAAGAAAAAAACATGCATAGCAGGCCTACTGGTTTGACTGGAGACGTCTCGATTCTACTCGATACTGGGCTGTTTCTGTCGATAGGCTACCATAAAGGCATTGAGTAGCAATAGCCATCCCTACTGCCACGTCACCCTGTCTTAATCAATAAACTATTTACACTGCTGCATTGTCTCCTAGCCTGCATCTGGGTTCTGCCCTAATTTCTGACCGTAACTAGGGGCATGATGTAGGGCTTTCTATATCCTCTACCAGTGTTGAGAAATGATACAAAGCCGATCCATATTTGACAATAAGATGATTAACACCATAGAATAAAATGTTAGTCACCCTATCGTTTCCAATATGCAGTAGGCCTATGAGTGCTAACGAGGATTAAAAAAACGTTTTAAGGCAAGTTCACAGAAGTTTCTTGAGAGCACTTCACCTTTCTTTACGAGCTCAGCCAGCAGACTGCTCCACTCGCCGCGAAAGATGTTTGCTCCGGTGAGGCTGCCGTCTCCGCCACACACACACAGGTTGGTGATGCTTTTCTTCACCAGGTTGAAGGCGGCGGCGAGCCTGCCCTCTCGAGTAGTGAAGGCCTTGCAACGGGCGCTACCTATCACAGTCCCACCCTGTGGTCATATAACAAGACCAGTAAACACTGCTTTGGATTAAAGGGTCATAAGCAAAACAGGTCGGGAACCAGGGCTTTACAGAATCTGGATACAGGATACTTTGTAGGTTAAATACAACAATAAAAAAAATATAAACTAGATTTAATAGTAGTGCATGCCCTTTACCACAACTAATGCAAAACGGACATTTGCTTAAAATCTTCTTTTGAATAGTGCAACTTGCTGCTTCTTAGACTGATAAGGTGAAAAGCACATGCAGCAAGCCCCCTTACCAGATAATAACCAGTATTAGACAGACGGGCAGGGAGAGATTGACGAAATATTATACTTCTTATTAAAACAATAAAAAGGAAAGATAGGAGATATTTAAGACAGAAATAAGAAACAGAAATTCTAAAAATAATAGTTATGGCACAATATGGCTTTTTCACAGAAGATATTTTAATGAGACACTATAGGAAAAGCACAGGTGTAAATAATAAAATGAATGGTCCTGCTATTGTGCTTATAGGATAGCTTATTAATCAGGAGTTAATGTTATTAGTAACATCTTTGCTTTTCCTACTATTAAAGGGCAGTGTCTGTGAAAAAGGCCTTTTATAGCTACGTTTATCAGTGCTGTCAAAAGTGACAGATGATCATATTTGAACCTACCAGCTGGATGATGTTGGTCACACTGTGCCAGTGTGCTAGTTTGATTTTGTCTCCCCCGTCCACCAGGCCCTGGTATCCCTGAAACGTAACAGTCATTTCCAAATTGTATGTTAATGACAAGCATAATATGGGCTACACGAGCAAGAATAAAGACCTCAAGAACTCAGTGTGAATGTAAACAGGGTCTTATTAATACAAAAGTTTGTTTACTTCATAAATGAGGTAGACCTTGGCCCCCATATAGATGCCCATTCTGGTCACAGCTCTGACAGCAGCATTCATCCCTGGGTAAAGGACGGTTGCACAAAAACATTGTAGATATTTGTAGTATTACAAAATATTGCAGATTTACCTCTGCTTCTCAAGTCATTACACACAACTTGTTGCATAATTACCCTGCATGAGGAAATCAAACACTTTAGTGGATACGACTCCTTTATCTCATACTGGGCAAAGGTGGCACCCACGCCGTGGAGACAGTAACCACAGTCCTTGCATTACGTGAGCAGACCCTCACACTGTATGAGTAACCAGTGGTGGAGGATGTAATGTAAGACCTTGTACTTGAGTAAAAGTAGCAATGCCATAGTGTAGAAATACTGTTACAAGTCAGTCATGCATCCAAATTTTCACTTAAGCAAAAGAATAATAAGTTTTAGCATAGAAATATACTTAAAGTACCAAAAGTTCTCATTACGCAGAATGTCCCTTTTCAAAATAATATTTTATATATGTATTATTGTATTATAATTACTGATTCATTCATGTGTGGGCCTACATTTTTATTAATGTTGCAGCTTGTAAACTTACTTTATATAGCCTAAACCAACCCAAAAATAAAGACTTATTTTATCTTAATACAACATAATCTATTTGTTGGTTATATTTTGTATTATTAATCTGAATCTGCAAAGTAACTACAGTAAAGTTATCAAACAAATGTAGTGGAGTACAATTTACAGTAGAGTATTAAAGTAGCACAAAATAAAATTACTAGCCTACAGTACAAATACCTCAAATTGTACGTAAGTACAGTAGGCCTACTTGAGTGTTTTTTCCACCACTGACTTGTTTGTATAATAAGCCCATATTCGACCTTTGACACTATCCAGCTGTCAGATTGACTGCCTGTTAGTTCTCGCTCAACTCACAAATTATTTCCTACTTATGTTAATATTTGTTGAAGACAGCTATCTTATTATCTGTATGTACTTAAATGCTGCCAAATGCAATATAAAGCTGAGTTTTATAAGTCACCTTGTGCATCTCCCCCGCTGGTCAGCACTGCTATGGCCCGACCAGCTCCTGTCATCTGCAGCTTCTCCAAGTCCATCGAAAACATGTTGACTCTCAGTTTACAACAACAAACTAGACTGTGGAGAAAAAGAACACAATGTTCGCTAAATTAGGTGCTAGCTAAATAAAGTGGCTTTCGTTTGGTAAATCCAAGTTAGTCCAGATGTCGCTTCCTTGTCGTTGCCTGCAGGTTTACCTCGGTAACCACACAGCAGTTAGGCCTACGCCTCTTCAAGGTTTGACCCCGCCCCGTCCGAAGGAGAGGTCGCTGACAGGAGTACAGTGAGCGCTCATTTTATAACCCCGAACCGTCCGGCAGAACTCTGCTCCAGCTTCTAAGGGTTTTACAGCATTAGCCCCGCCTGCCCACCGTGTCCTGCAGTTTATACATCAAGAAAGCTCAGTAACAGCACGTATTAAAAGTACTAACCGTGCTGATTTCAACCAAACGGGACACTATAGGGGACACCAGCAACGCATTTACATTTTTATTTACTCTAGTATGATGTATACTAAACTATTTAGAGCCGTAGAACTAGAGCTAAGGATATGCATATAATTATATGTAATATGAGTTAGTTACTAATCTGAGAGCCCTTTAATAAAGTTTAGCTTTTTATATTGCCCCAAGTTTTGTTTTAAAACAATTTAGTTTTAAATACATTTAAAATTTCATTTCAGGGCTACTGGTCATGTCCTATCAGTTTCTGGGAATTTGGGTATCTTTGCATTTTCTACCTCTGGTATTCTTTACAATCAGCATCCTTAAATGGGCCTACATTAAAGGGATTTAATCCCCCCGAATTCCTGGCAGTTTGGAGAGGCCTTTGATATGTGAAATATGTGTATCATTATGTTATATAAAACCTTTGATCTACAGGTGCTATAGTTTCAATGAACACATGAAACATGCATGAAATTAATTTCTAAATTCTAAATGTATATATTTTATATAATTTATATTAATTTATATAATTCATGGACTTAGTTAATGAGATGAAAATCAACAAGAATCTGTTGTGTCAAAAAGAGACAGGCCACAGTGGGTTGGGTACAGTACATCAGCATTTATTCCATGCAGTTGTTTGCTCTGATTTTATTCTCCCAGATGCCCATTGCACTGTATGCATTGGATAATACAGGAAACTGACAGGACTGGGTTGATCATAATGCCAATCAACAGGAAAGGGACATGTGAAAATGAGCATAACAAAAAAAAAAAAAGTTTGATACATGGGATGAGGCAACATGATGTCCACAGTTAGAGACAATTTCACAGAAATTCAAATGTAAGTAACTGGTATTTTTGATTAAAAATGAAAGGAAGGGATCTCTGCACAAGTACAGAAATCATCATCCCACATACCTTCAGTTTTTACTCTGACGTGACAGTCAGTGGACTGGCTGGCTTCAAGTGGTCCCTTATAGCCCATGTCGAGATAAAAAAGCTTTAGGAACACTTGATGATGCTAATTACTGATAAATCTGTTAAATCAATACTTCATCTGCAATGACAATCTAAACAATGAATGGTCCCCTGGAGGGTCACAAAGATAAAAAAAATAAGAGTAGATGTCTGCTTTTGCTTCACCATACAAACACTGTCCTCTTCCCATTCCAATTCATTGTGCTTCCTTTAAATAATACTTTTCAGGAAAAATTGTAGGTCATGACATTTCTAAAGCTGCCTGAAATTAAAAAGAACACAACACCTTACCAGTCATTCATAATAAATTAATTCAATAATCATGTAGGCCAGCTACAAAGAAAAACAAGAAGAATCAAAATTAAATTAAACCTTTACAACAATCATACTTCACAGGATATATGCCAGAAAGATAATGTTATTAACAGCTTGATCGGATTACCCAGTCATTGCGATACACTAGGTTATTTCACACGTACGTAAACAGAGTGAAGAAGGTTGAAGGAGGCTTGAGGAAAGGCAGCAGCTGCTCTCACTACCAGGTGTAAGCCTTCTCAAAGCTTTTGAGCAAAAAGGTCCTTTATCCATCAGTACGGTTTCAGATTTACCTTGTGCTACTCGGTTCTTATGTCTCACACCCTCCTGCAGTGTTTAATACTGATGTAACACAGATAAAAGAATTTCCTGCTCATTTTCAGCCAGTCGGCTGGTCGTCATCGACAGAAGCTCGAGGCTCTGTCAGAGCTGTGTGATATATATACGTTAAAGAGGACAAAAACAGGTTACATTACATTTACAGATGTTTATATACAGGAGTAACTAACACTGAGACAAGGTTGTTGAAAACCGTGAGCAGCTTAATTGCTCTGTGGCCTTGTCTCTGGCTTATATTCCTAATTAAGAATCTCAGCCGTCTGCGTACACTTGAGCTGACATCTTGACATCATTATTGTTAAATTCAACCGTGGCTGGCTTTTTTTTTTTTTTTTTTTAACCGCAAAGTTATTAAGGTGGATGACAAACACACTAACAGGGAGAAAAATAAAGCTCTCACAGATGCAGTATCCTTTATCAAAGACAACCAAAGACAAAAAAAAGAGTGATATTGCTGGGATTCTAGGATTTGGATAGTCATGGGATAAATTATTTTGGTTAGGGAGAAAAAAGTAATGGTGCCAGGATATTTACTTGCTAAGGAAAAGTAAGTCATTGTAACTGTCGCCATCTAGTGGCTATTGATATATTGCTCCTGCTAGCAAGCGGCAACATAAAACCTGAGCATCAACCCCCCAACCCCCACCCCACCGTTCCCTGGAAAGATGAGTTCAAAAAATTGGACTTTTTTTTTTTTTTAAATATAGCATCTATAATAAGCTGTTTGACACTTGCTGCTCTCCTCTAGCCACCAGTCACTGCATTGTGTCTAGCCAGCTAGACGCCTCGGATCCTGAGCAAGCAACTTCTTTTTCACCTGAGCACCAACATATGTTATTGCTGTTTTTATTCACTACAGCACAGGAAAAACAATTAGCATGTTTCTGGACACTGCTTATTAGACAGTATACATTTACCCTGCTAGAAAATGGTACATGGGATACGCTGCACTTTGTCAAGAAATGGGATACTGCACCTGGATTGCAACTAAAAATGCTTACATCTCTACATAATAAAGTCAGTTACAGCAATAAAGGGTTGAACATCACGGCTACCTGTAAGATGGTTTTTCTTTTTTAAAAAAAATAATATTCCTGCATGGTCCATTATATATATTCCACTCAAAGAATGTTCCAACATACAATAATTGGTCCAGTCCAGTTTCTCCTCGAACGATCCTGAGATGAGACTTGAAACTGTAATGTCTAATGGAGAGGAAAGGGCTTCGTGTCATCACACACACACACACACACACACACACACACACCTCCCTCAACTACTCTGGGTCATGACGTCTGATGATGAAAATGACATTGGCGTGTCTTGGAGGAGGATGAGCTGGGTCGCAGAGGAAGAGTATTTTTTTTATTTTTTTTATCTTTTCCTTTGCTGTCAGCTGACTCTTCATCTCTGTTGCTCTGCTAGCTTGTCCACTTCATGCAGTCTTCTGGCAGCTATTGCATTTTGCAAGCTGCTCAGGCATGCTAGGACAGTTCAGCGGGGATCCTGATGACTAGACACGTGTGTTGGCTCTGAGGAGGGAGGGAGGCCGGTTGTTCATGCTGGTGTTCACACTGTTTTCATGAGCTCCCTGATCCCCACTCAACATTGGTGGGGACGGGACGGAAGTGTGGGTATTGGGGCTCTGCAATGTAAACTCATGATAAAGCAGGTTGGTCTTTCGTTAGTAAGAGGGAGTCCTTGTTGGTTAGGGATTTCAGTCTAAAACAGTAAGATGGTGAGAACAACCAAAGCCAGATCAGCGTCACTCCTACGTCCAACAATCGCAGTGATGCAACTCCACACTGCTAGTCCTCCACGTCCTATACAGCAGCACTTTAACGCATCCTCCTTCTCATCATCTGCATCTCTGTCCAGTCTCAGTCTCTCCCCAACAAACAGTTCGCCCATGCTCAGTTTCAAAATGTCAGTTTTTTTTTTTTCTCCGTTCGGATCAGAAAACATACAGTGGTCCTGAATTATCCTTCAAAACTCAGACAAAAATAAATTATGAATGTTACACTATCTACTGTACATTATCATTCAAAAGGGAATCCCTGCCATGGGTTGCCTGGATGTTGTGCTAGAAATGAGGGAGACTGGATTTTATGAAGAGAAGGTAGGGGTGGAGGGGGGGTTCTGGGAGAGATTGCATGGGGACTTTGCTATAGGGAGCTTTGTTTACAATGCCATCCTCTTATTGCTGTATATTCTGCAGGGCAGAGTGGGACACGATGGCCTCCAGGCAAAAATGGAACCCAGCCCTTGGGCGGGTTTCACCACGAGGAAGGGGCCCCGACTTTCTTGTTTCTAATGGTGGCATCGGAGCACTCTGCTTCTGACGTATCACAGTCCGAGTCCCCAAACTGTAGCGGATTCTGGGAGAAAAGTGAGAGACAGACGGAAAAACGTCAGCACAGATCCAGCAACAGGCAACTGCTTTACAATAGCGATTTTATCTTCTGATCAAGAGATGGAAAATTAAGCATATTGAATCGTGTTTGACATGTAAGTTCTTCATTTTTTTAACTGCATTTTAATCTTATATATATGTATATAATGTAGCCAAATGAATGTCTGAACTAAATTTGCAATCCAACAAATAGTTGTTATTGTTGATATTTCAGTCTTGACCAAAGTGACAGACTTTGAAAACCACGCTGGTTGCATGACAGAGCTAACATGACGGGACCACACACGTCCACTGCACTGACCTCATAGCTGTGTTCGTCAGAGCACAGTTTTCCCAGTGAGATCTGGGTCTTCACCCTGCGGACAGCGCACTCCTTGTCAGAGAGGCCGTCTGACTGGGTGGAGATGTCGATGGGGATGTCGGGTGTGTGCGACAGCAGCTCGTCCAGGTGCTCCTCCTGACTAGCGCTCAGCCTCTCGAGAGGCCCACTGTGGGAGTGGTCGCTGGTGTTTCCCTCCTCTCCATCAGACACCGACAGGTTCTCTGAGCTGAAGGTGGAGTAGGACTGGAAGCTGCTCATGCAGCGATGAGGTCTGTGCAGACACAGAGGAAGAATGGGATTTTTTTTTTATTTTTTTTTAATCCAGTAGTTCCCTCTAAGACTGGTTCAAACATGGTTCACTGTATTTGGGACATACCAATATTACAAATGATTTTTTTGGTTATGATGTGTTTCTTTGCCTTTAAATTACAACATGTATTTTACCTCTGTCTCCTTGGAAACTCCACTTCACTATCAACCTCCCCCTCTTCCTCTTCAGATGACTCATCGCCACCCTGTAAGGGATGCAATTACAGCGGTTAATCCGTTATCTTTCACAGTTTGCTTAACACAAACACGTAACACAGGCTCACTGACTTAAGGCTACCAGCCACGCTCACCTTCCTGAGAGGTCTGAGAGTGCGGGGCAGTGCAGTGGGCAGGGTGTGAGTGTGTTGGGATGCCTCTTGTTCCTGTGGCTCAGCCTTCTTTGTGGACTCTCTGTCCAAGGATGGATCTTTGCTGGGAGCCCCTAAAGAAGATGGGGTGCCTTCCTGGGTGTTGAGCAGTGAGTAGTGGGGCAACTCTGGTTGGCTCGACGCAGGAGGGGTCTCCTGACAGTGTAGGCAGCCAGGGAAGGGGTGAGCCTGGCAGCAGGGACACAAAGACCCAGCACCAGCACCCGAGACAGGATTGGAGCCAGTGGATGAAGTCCGCTGTCGTGTGTCTGCATCCACGGCGGTTGATATGATGTCAGGGCTGGAACCAGAAACGCGGCGCTGCAGGTGGTCTGTCTGAGGGCTACGGAGGGCAGCGGCGGGGCCGAAGTAGCGCAGGTTGTTGGCACAGTTGACGACGGCCTCCTCACGACCCTTCAAAGGGAGGAAGGGCCCCTCTGTTGGTAGGTGGTGGTGGTGATGGAGGAACTGCTGCTCCTGAAGAGACTGGGTGTCTTCTTGTGCCCCAGCGAGAGTCTTCAGCAGCCCGTGGAACTCGCTATGACTTCCTTTACTGTTGGCGCGGCGATGGCGGGGCTTGCTTCGGTACCGGGCTTTGCCAGGAGGTGTGGAGACCTTTGGGCTAGCTGATAGTGGAGAGGGGGAGGGGAGAGGGTCGACGCTGGGGATGCCATCAGAACGAAGCAAGTCTGGCCTGAAAGAAATGCATTTGGCAACATTAAAATAATGTATCTAAATTCTCCCAAACACCGGTTGTCTAATGTCTTCTAATGACACTTCTGGCTTTACCAGAACATTTAGTAATTCATCTTCCTTTCCTAAGAATTGCCACATATTTGGTTAATTAATTTAAATCCCATCTAGATACACCTAATGGATGTATAGCTGCTGAAATTGGGAATTACTGTTCTTTTACAATTAGCTGTTCAATTAGCTAAACTTCAGACCTTTTAGTGGGGGGCATCCCAGGTTTGTGGGAAATGCTTCCTTTCTTCTTGATGAGCTTCTCTACGGCGTTGGACCGGACAATGGGTCTGACCAGGTGGCGCTTATAGGTCCCGGGATATTTCTTCTCCACTGCCTGCTCTCTTCTGCAGGGACGGCAAAATTAGTTTGAAGTTACATGACAGTGAACAGAATTAACATTCACTTCTAATAGAAATTTGTACTTTTATTACTCCAAACATTGGACTGATATGATTTTACAAGACAGATGTCAAGTAAATTGTACACATCTATTTACATGCCTGTAAAATCCATTATTATCTTATCGCTCTGTTACTGTAAGATAACAGAGCGATAAGATAATAATGGATTTTACAGGCGTTTTCTTTACATTGCTACCGGCTCCACGGTGGAGGAGTTGGCTCCAAAAATGGGGAGCGACTTCGGAAGTCTGGAACTGGTTTGGTTACATAAGATCAGATGCACAACAAACCAAATCGCGGAGGAAATATCGGTATACTGACAACCAGTAAGGCCTGATACTGAAGAAAGGAGCAGGACTGCAGTAAAGCTAGCTGGTGACTACTGTGATAAACTGTTTATTTACATACTTCATTAGTTCCTTCTCTCGGACTTCTAGCTGCAGCATAATGGCACTGAGCTCCATGTAGAGATTGTTGGCTCTCTCCAGTTTCCTCTCATAGTGCTCTCGGATGTCAAGAGCGTGCCTGAAAGTGATAAGGAAATGCAGACAAATGTTTTCTTCCAGCAACTTCTGTTTTTATAACTACATCATTCACACCAAGTAATAAATCCAAGCAAAAGCAATTAGATTGTCGTTAAAATACACAAATCATTTTGAAATCAGGAGGAATTACAGATTGGCTGTAGTCAGTCTATCATGCAAAATCTTTCCCATGCATTTTAAGGGAATTATACAGCTGTACAGATTAGCTAAATCAGAAATACTTTGATCCCCGAGGGGAAATTCTTGCACTTGTCAAAGGTAGATACAGTGGGGGAAAAAAGTATTTGACCCCTTGCTGATTTTGCAGGTTTGCCCACTTACAAAGAATGCAACGATCTATAATTTTAATCATATGTACATTCTAACAGTGAAAGACAGAATCCCAAAGAAAATTCCAGAAAATCACATATGAAATTATAAAAATTGATGACCATCTGATGAGGAAAAACAAGTATATGACCCCCTACCAAACAGCAAGTATTCTGGCTCCTACAAGCCAGTTAGTCTTTCTTTAAGACACAGCCCCAATCCCAACCAATTATCTACATCAAATACACCTGCCTCACCTCGTTACCTGTATAAAAGACACCTGTCAACACCCAAACAACCAGCATCCAACATCACCACCATGGGCAAGACCAAAGAGCTTTCTACGGACATCAGGGACAAGATTGTTGATCTGCACAAGGCTGGGATGGGCTACAAGAGAATCGGAAAGCAACTTGGAGAGAAAAGATCAACTGTCGGTGCAGTTATCAGGAAATGGAAGAAGCACCACACCACCGCCAACCTCCCTCGGTCTGGGCCTCCACACAAGATCTCGCCTCGTGGGGTGTCCCTGATCATGCGAACGGTGAGGAATCATCCCAAAACCACAAGGGGGGAACTGATGAATCAACTGAAGGCA
>NC_060156.1:11435674-11448273 GCF_021292245.1 Micropterus dolomieu | reverse complement strand
TGTTTCAGCACGACAACGACCCTAAGCACACCGCCAAAGCAACAAAAGAGTGGCTGAAGAAGAAGCACATCAAGGTTCTGGAGTGGCCTAGCCAGTCTCCAGACCTGAATCCAATTGAAACTCTTTGGAGGGAGCTTAAAATTCGAGTTGCCAGGCGACAACCTCGGAACCTGAATGATTTGGAGGCTGTCTGCAGGGAGGAGTGGGCCAACATCCCTGCCGAAATGTGCACAAACCTTGTCACCAACTATAAAAACCGTTTGACATCTGTGCTGGCCAATAATGGCTTTTCTACAAAATATTAACATGCTGTTTGTCCAGGGGGTCAAATACTTGTTTTTCCTCATCAGATGGTCATCAATTTTTATAAATTCATATGATGTGATTTTCTGGAATTTTCTTTGGGATTCTGTCTTTCACTGTTAGAATGTACATATGATTAAAATTATAGATCGTTGCATTCTTTGTAAGTGGGCAAACCTGCAAAATCAGCAAGGGGTCAAATACTTATTTCCCCCACTGTAGATAGAGTATATAAAAAAATAAAGACAAATATAAAGGGGTGTGTGTAATGTACAATATTTACATTATTAAGAGTTATTATGGTGAACCAAAAAGGACAAGTGAATAAATGGCAGCAGAGAATATAGCACATTAATTATTAACCAGGTAATATTGGACAGAAAATGGGTAATGAGGTCTAGTTTAATAACTAAGTGTTAGACACTTAAAGTAAATTAGCTTGTTACCGACAGGTAGAAAGATTCTATGCCATCAACAGGCAAGGTGTTTACAATTGCTATCTGTTCCTGTAAATGAGGTCATGTCTCCCTCTAGCTTTCCTTTCCTTTCTTACACACCTGAGTTCATCCCGCCTGCGTCGGATCAGCTCCTCGTCCAGCCTGTGGATACAAGTGCCTTCACTTTTGATCTTCTCAAAATGTTTCTTCACTTCCTCTCTCCATTCTGACTGTAATATAGATGGACACAGTCAAAAATGCTGACAATTCACTCACAGACACAAACACCATCAGATACAAACAATATCATCTAGAACAATACTGTCTAGGGCTTGAGTACCGCGCTCACTGTAAGTGCATATCAAACATATTTTAAAGTAACTGCATAGAATAACTTACACAAATATTGTGTTTTGCAGTTATAGTGCTGACCTGAGACTTGAAGTAGGTCTCCTGAGGAGCTCCTAGGACATCAGCACTGGCAATGTCGAGGTGTAGGAGGATCTGACGAAATGAAGGCCTATTCCTGGGCTTGCCTTGCCTGAAATTGATGAAAATCATGGATGGGACATGTGAATAAACGAGAACGGCAAGAATACTCTAAAATTGTACTTTTGGGCAATCCTGTGTGGTGCATTGTTAGCATTTATCCTGAAGTATAAATGCAACAAAACACATTTTTAAAAACAATATTTTAAACAGACGTGGTGGGGAAAGATGCTACTAAAAAGAATACATGATCCACATTCACCATGTTTGTTTCATGAGGATTTTGAAGCCATCCGGGCAGGTGGAGGGGACAGGAAGGTGGAGACTGTTGCTGCCAACACCCCAAATGATGGCCGAGGAGTCTACATCTTTGTAGGGAATCTCTCCGGTCAGAAGTTCCCACAACACAACTCCAAATGACCTGCAACACACAAATGAAGTGAGTCAGATCTTACTACAGCAACAACAACTTGCATCTATGATATACACTGTAATAGTTTAGCTATTAGATAGCTACTATCTCAAATTCAAGTTTGAACTGTACATAACCTGCATTTGTATGTAATTTGTTTGCATGTACTATTTTAAACTTGTGTCATTTTACTACTCACCAGATGTCTACTTTTTCAGACACAGGCTCATTTCTTATCACTTCTGGGGCCATCCAGGCCACCGTACCCGCAAATGACATCTTTGTGCTTTTGTCACTGAGCTCTTTGGATGTTCCAAAGTCTGAGATTTTCACAGTGTCGTTGTGGGTCACCAAAACACTAAAACAAACACAAACGGAAAACACATAGACTTGTTAGCAAGGTCAGACTGAAAGACAGCCAATATCTCCTACAAGTTTCCGTAGTCCTATGATAATCTGTATTAACTGTACAGTCAGTCTAGAGGTATTTTATCATGTTCACCCATGTTTATCATGTTCACCCTGTATGACCTAAACCATTCAAACCAATGCCAAGTTCCTGTGATATTCCACTTGTTTTTGAAGGGATATGAGTTGCTTTTGTAGCATTTCAATATTCAAGCCTAAAAGACTTAGCTGTTGCAGAATCACATTTCTGCATCTGAATCACCCCATTAGCGAAATGAGACTGACCTTTCCAGCACATTCAGCCTGCTATCATCCTGCTGACTAATACAGTGTTTGGCACTGCCGCAGCATGATGATATTGATTAGAGAAACAGGGCTACGCAGTGTGCAGAGGATGAGATAGTACACTGTGTCTTACTCTTATATTAAGGCGACTAGCTTCGTTTTTTTTTATTCTGAGAATGACATTTTGAGTTAATGTCAGACTATTCACAGCTGAAAGGGTGACTTGTTGCTGCTGTGGACTAAGAAATCTTAAACACGGCTGCTGAGCTGTTTTCCTGAGCTTTGCAGATAAGCTGCTGAATAACAGTGACAACACAAGAAAACATACTGTACATTCCTTTAGATCAGCAATCAGAAATATAAACTCTGCTGCTCTACATACTGAAGCATTTACATTTAACTGTATTTGTAATTTGTAAATGAGGCTCAATGTATTTTTGAGGTTACAGAAATATTTATAATGTTCATAGTAGAATACACAGCGGTAAAACTTAAAGAGTTAGAAAAATTGAAATTGGATGAAGTATCCAAAAATGTTATTCTCATCTTACCATACAAGTAAATGAGGAAACTCACTTGGGAGACTTGAGATCTCTGTGGATGATCTTATGCAGGTGTAGGTAGTTCATGCCGCTGGCGATGCCTGAGGCCCAGTCCACAAGCATCCTGGGGGTCACTTTTCTCCCCGCCCTCAACACCTCATACAGCTGGCCCTGGGCACAGTACTCCATGATAATGCAGTAACACGGTGCCTGGGTGCACACACCCCTGAGTTGGACGAAACACATTTATAGATCAACGGATCCGACAAACCCAATACCTATCGACCATGCACATTTGGGCACCATCAGAGCTCCACTGCGTGACAACAAGATAATATCAAATAACATGCAAGGTCAGGTATTTGCAGACATACTTGAAGCTGATGATATTTGGATGCTTGAGTTTCCGCAGGTGTTTAATGTCCGTCTCCTTCTGCTCGCGCACCTTCTTGATGGCCACCTCCTCCGAGCGGAACTTGCCCAGGAAGACGGCTCCTTGTGCACCGCTGCCCAACCACTGCAACTCTGAAATCTCCTCAAATGGAACCTCCCACATGTCTGGAAACAAATAATACAAAATAAAAACTTTATATTATAAATAGTTTTTGAAGTGTAGGTGATTCTGTAATTTCTTTAGTGGTGTTTATGTCCATTTATACTCTTTGTGCTGTCACATTTGATCTTTAGAAAGGAATAGTTTGACATTTTGGGAAATAAGGTTATTTGAGATCTTGCTGAGAGTTTGATGAGTAGATGAGACACCACCTTTCCTTCGTTACGGTAAATATGAAGCTATAGCAAACAGCCAGTTTAGGATTAGGAAGATTGGAAATAGAGAGAAACAGCTAGCCCGGTTCTCTCCAAAGACAACAAAATCCATCCACTAGCACCTCTAATCCTCATTAGTTAACAGGTATTATCTTGTTTGTTTAATTTGCTATTTTACCGAGGGGTGGGGGTTATGTGCTGGGCTATTTCTTTGCTGGTGCACTCTCTGTTGCTTACTATTCCTCTAAAAAGTGAAATCTCAAACAAATCAAATCTATCTGCTGCTGCTGCTCCATCCTCATTATGTGGTTTAGAAACCAGAGAAGCTATACTGCTGAAACCTCCAACCCACTACATTTAGACATTGGCTAACAAACAACAAGACCTAGCCCAGTTCTGTCTGACCTTGGCTTATATCCTGTAGCCTCTGTGTCCAGCCTGTACAGGCAGCCCTGCAGCGAGGTGAGTCTACCTTAACCACGACCTCAATTCAAACTGACAGCTGTACAGCTTCACCCACAACAACAATATGGTGAAGCTAGGGGTGGCTATACAATTACAGTTTCGGACTACATTTGGAGAAATGGGAAGAGAATCTAAAGCTTGTTTCTCTGAAGCCTTAAAGGGCCAGGGACATTTGAAGTAAACACAGAGCATTTAGTTCCCTAAAATGATGCCAAACAGAAAGATAAAACCCAGAACTAACCTTGCTGTTGTAGCTTGTATTCTGTCGAGTATGTCTTCCCTATGATATTCCAGACAGGCCGAAGACAGCCAAACAGCCCCTCTAAGAAGCCACCTGACCCGGGTCCTGCTCTGTGGAAGTGCAGCTTTATGTCATCAGGGTGATGGGGGTGGCTCTGCCTCCCCTCTCCACTGTGGTCGATGGGACAGTCCCCTTCTCCGATCTGCTCCTCCATCCCACTGCCACACCCGCCGCCGTGCTCACAGGATGCCGGCGATCCGGCTTCTTCGTGGTCCTGCTCCTGCAGCTGGAGCACGCTGTTCTCAAAGTGCCCACCCTCGCTCCGTGTCGAGTCCACACTCAAGGCTATGTTTTGGGGAGTTATACCCCCCAGCACAGAGTCCTCATCCTGGCCGGGCGTCTGCAGGGGAACGGGCAAATGTGTCGGCGGGGCCAGGTCTGTGATGATCTGAGGAGGTAAGTTGGACGGAGGGGCCTGAGGAGGCTGAGGTTGGGAGTTGGGCGAGTTTGATTTCTTCATGGTGTCGCCAACCACGGTGAGTTTGAGCTCCTCCTTCAGCTTGCCCACCAGCAGACTGGGGCAGGAAGTCCACGAGAGCACCTCGGGGGAGCTACCCATGGTGTCGTGCATGGGCTATCCAGTGATGATGAGTGGGACGCGTCCTAACACACTGGTTTGTCTGAATGCTGAAAATCACCTGCAGAATGGGGAGACAGATACAGAACAAGAACGAGAGACAGGTTAGCTAAAATTATAAAGTACATGGAAAATTAAATGCATATTAAAATAAAAGAGTAAAATCCATTTGGATGATTGTAAACACCTCATAAACAACATAAACACGATTATAGCTGTTGCCACAGGGCCCTATTACTTCCATAAAGAGAAATCCCCTCGTTTCCTCCCATAGATCTGGGATTGAGAGAGCTTACATTAATGATTATTTTTAATTATGGAGTGTAACACTGCAGGGAAGAGGAGGTCAGAAATATCAGATAGGCTTTAAATCCATGCAGAGTTGCAGAACGAAAGATTGCAGGGGAGATACAAATAATGCAATTCTGGGAAACAGTTGGACTAAATCAAACACACACACACTCTCCTCACACACCACACACACACACACACACACACACACACTCCACTCTCTCTACTGGGGCTTTACTATGATCTCTGAAGCAGTAACAGTATAGCGGGGATTAAAAGCCTTGCCGTGTATTTAGACTGCTGAGAGCAAACATCTGGCAAGCACAGCCCATTCTCACTGCTTAACCAGCAGGGCCAGTCGTAGCCACCACCGGCCCGTAGCCAACCACACAGCAAACTTTGTAGTTTTCTTCAGTCGCTGAATCACCAGGAGATAATCTATACCTATGCATCTTAACCTGCCTGTTAGAGTTACACAAGACGCTGCTGAACCAGGGTCAAGGAAGGGACCCTAGGAGCGGGTATATGTAATTCTATACCACAATATTGATATATTGTAAATATTTTTAGTATTAAAATCCCTTATTGCCATTATTTAGATCTGTTCTTTGATGTCCAACTTGGCAATGGCACCAAAAAAGGCCAAATACATCCAGAGATATTTAAAAGGATCGCTTCCATGGCATGGCAAACTCTCAAATAAATGTACATGATCTTAAAAGTACATGTTGTGATATTGCCAAAGTTAGTTGACTATACTATATACAAGTGCCTGAGGCAAACAAGCTTATGTAACAGCTTTATAATATAAACATCTCACAGTCTTCATCAGCGAATGAAACTGCCTCAGGTGTCATCATGTGACAGTGTGAAACCTCGGTCATGTGATAACAAGTGTTCCAACTATAGTTGCTGATAGAGAACAGAGTTTACCACAGAATGACAGTGTAACTGTGGCGGACGGGGCGCAGTAGGTTATTCTTATACCATTTTAATTCTACTTCATTCTCCACCTTATTTTAGTGTTTTAATGTTTACTCACTACTTGAATCAGCTCACCTTGCTTTTCCTTTCACTTAAAACACACAGGCACTTTCTGTTTTTCTTTCCCTGTATGTGCCTGCTCTGCTGACTTTCTCCTTCAGCAGTATTTCTTATAAAGTCATTGAAAGACACAGAACTCGTCGTCTGGATTTCTTCAAACGCAATTCTGTTTTCACAGCAGCAGGTGCGCCACATGTGGAGGAGGCTTGTTAATGACATAGCCTATTGAAACGATCAAAACCCGTAAGTTCAGACAAAGCCAGTAAGTGGTCATTGAGTTCAGATCATTTTGTCAGGGAAACTGCTCCCAAGATCAAAAATCAATTCCCTTGCTTAAGGATAATACTGTAGTAACGATGTTACCGACAGTTAAATCATCAATGTATGTGTGTACATCTACTGGAGTTATACACGAGAAAAAAAAAATAGGTGAATCAATTGCTTTGTAAACAACACTTTTTGATATTATCCCCCCCCCTTTAAAGCTATGAAGATATTCCATTAGCAATCCAACCAAGTCTGAGGGGGCAGTAAGAAATATTGAGCGAGGGACACAGAGCGAGGGAGATAGTGAGAGGCTGTACAGTGTGTACAGTCGGGAACAAGAGATCAAAGTCCAGGAGGGAGGAGAGGCACAGCAGTGAGCTGGCTCTGTGTTACGTGGAAGTTTCCTGAAGGGGAGAGAGGACAGTCATTAAGTCCAATCGAAACACACTTTGTTTGTGTTGCCCTCTGCGGGGAACACTAGCATGAATGCACAGCTCTTCCCCTTTGGCATAGGTCAAAGTACATAAAACTTTGATCCCTCTGAAGCAGAACACTTTGCTGCTGAAAGGCTACGATGTCAAGCCTGAATTAAGGACCCCAACATGTGTGTGTTTATAAAATGCATGCATTCGTTGTTGGCGTTTTGCCTTTCTGGATACTTAACAATAGAATGAAGAACAGAGAGAGAAATAAAGGGGCATTAAAAGGACTTAAAGTGGAGATACTCATAGTTACATGGCATGAGTCCCAGTCTGTTGGTCCACACAGATGCCGATTACATGTTTGTGCGAATGCATCTGTACTGTTTCTGTGTGTATCTACTGGGGGGTAACCTGAGCTCTGTGAGAGTGTAGTAAGCTGCCAGTAGCCTCATCTATAATGCAGACATGTCTCTAAGCAGGTTGCTGAGAGTGCAGGGGAAGGAGAGAATGCACTCTCAGGTATCCAATAAATCCGTCCCTTCCACAGCCCAAGACAATCGAGCTGTGCGTGAGGAGGCCCGTGCTGTAATTCCACCCCACGGACGATTCTCAGAGCTGGGCTCCTGACATGGGCCACAGTGGGTGGATGTGGTCGGCTGCATGGAAACACACATAGAAGACACAAGCCTGTACACACAGTAACCCCTATAACCCTGCTAAAACTGCACAATTATCTTGCACAAATAAGAGCGCAGTCTGACAAAAGCTGATGCGCCTTTCAACTATAAATTTCACCCATTTGTTCTCCAAGTCAAGAATAGAAGACAGACCTCTTGCTGTTTCCCATTAATATCTTATGGAGGACCTCTATGAGCATAGAATCCCATGAATAATGTCTGCGCCTCATCAAGAAGGGCCCAGGGTTTCATTTACACAGTCATTTATTTACAGGACTTTCCGAAAGTGACCGTGACTGGGCAAAAAGACACACACTGGTGTTGCATAAAGTAGATATTGCTTCAGAGAGGGAAACAATACAGATGCTCAGCAGAATGGATAAAATGAAAAGAGAGAGAGAGAGAGAGAGAGAGAGAGAGAGAGAGAGAGAGAGAGAGAGAGAGAGAGAGAGAGAGAGAGAGAGAGAGAGAGAGAGAGAGAGAGAGAGAGAGAGAGAGAGAGAGAAAAATTATCAGGGGCTGATCCTTTAATCCCTCTACAGGGCTCTAGAGACAAGCTTGTACAAACACAGACCTTATACAGCCCTCCTCCATATCTCCTATTCACACATCCTTTCATTTCTTGCTTCTCTAAAGGCGACCTAATGTCAACGGCCAATAGCACAATGCATCATGATGAGTACATGTTTGGGAGATGAACACACTCATAGATGTAAAGCAGCATTAGCAGAGAAAGCCCACTGGTGTTGTTACTGTACCACACTGTCTGTGTGTGTGTGTGTGTGTGTGTGTGTGTGTGTGTGTGTGTGTGTGTGTGTGTGTGTGTGTGTGTGTGTGTGTGTGAATACACACACAGCAGCTGGTGGTACAGGGGGATCAGGTTCAGAGAACACACGTGATTGTACACATACACACACATGCCTGGGGCGTGTCTGGCAGGATCCAATAATCCCAAAACTCCCAGCAATCCACTGGGGAAGGGAGTTTTTTTTTCCCCATCATTCAGCTAATGCCAATATGGTTGTTTGGATTGTGTTTCAATGTACTGCACATTCACAAAAGCAGCAGGACCTTCCACGACATATTAGCAACAGACAGACCTTTAACATATTCAGAGGTGCACATTACATTCATGCTGACACTCACACAGCAGTAGCAGCAGCAGCAGCAGTCATCTGTGCCTCCATCACCCTGCTCCTCATTAAGGGAAGCCCTGCTGGGCCCCATAGGGGAACCTCCCTTTAGGTGACAGCTGTGCCACCAACAAAGAACCAATTTAGCTCCTATCCCACCTCATCATTCACACGTTACCATGTCAACACAGCATCCATCCTGACCTTCTGCTTCGACTCACTTTCACTCTCATCCAACACTCAGGTTTGGAGAGGCCAAAAAAGCCCAGAGGACGGTTTTGTATCCACTAAGCCTGTCATGTAAGGAGAGCAGTTGCTTGTTGTTTTACAGAAAAACAACATGGTACATGTTATAGAGTTTTACCTCAAAAGTAGATAGGTAAAATTTTAAACTTCAGCACAGTGAACCGGTGTCAAACCTTTTCAGATATTGTCCAGATCCGGCAGACTGGTCTGCTTTATCGCCCCATCCCAGAGTGCTCATTGCTGGAAGGAAAGGGAAATACCCGCCCCGGACTGTTTCTATCTCTCCTCTGGCATCGAACGGAGCAAAAAATGGACGGTAAGAGCAGCGCTTGTCCCCACTTAGCACCTCAAGAAACCATTAAAAAGGAAAAATATCTTATTTCTAATCATCATTAGCTCCGAAGTCTCTATGGTCTACACATGTGACCGTCTGCTATTCTGGGTCACAGTTGAACAGCTGAACTATGGTATCTGTGCTTATAGTACTTCAATGCAGACTATGGACTTTCATGTCTGGTGTTTGTCATGTGACTCAACAATGTTATAAAACAGAAATCTGCTGTTGCCTTGTAGCTCAGCGACATAAGCACCTGGGTTCAAGTCTTGTCAGCAGTATAACACACATACATGCTATCAAATTTTGCCAATTATTTTGCATTGTCTGCCTAATGCCATCGAGCAAAACAGATATCTAAAAAACCTAATAAAAGAGGGTTATGGTTTAGATAGAAATCTGGAAAAATCCTGCTCAAAGATTTCTTTCTTGTCAGTGACGCAGACAAAATTATAACATATTTTGCATCAAACACAGAAACCGCAGGAAATAGGAAATAGAGCCGCCCAGTACTGATTTGATTGTCGGGATGTGGGCCGCAGTCTAAATCAGCTTTCCCCTTGCTACCATGGCCATGAGTCCTGCCAGAGGGGATTGGACAGCCTGCGGTAGGTGGGTGAAAGTAATAATCTGCTGGTGCAGGCACAGCGGTGGAGGGAAAAATAAACAAATTCTGGCATAGCATTCAGGCATCTGTCATCACACGGCTGACATTTCCCTATAATCCCTCTTTCTTCATTTTCTGATTCCCTGTGGTGACTCACCTGGGCTGACTTAAATACCTGGTGTTGGCTCGAGGGGAAAGCAGGCCACAGAACAATAATCTCTGACCGCTTACCTGCCTGCCCGCCCGCTCTGGGCTTAGCTGGTGTTGCTGGGGCAAACGGGAACAAGGTCAAAGCCGCTCCTGCTGAAGCTACAGGGAAAGTGCCAGGTGGGATCATTTGTAATACGCCTGGTTTGTTGTGAAGGCTGAGAGCGGTCAGGTGGATGAATGAAACTGCCAGAGAGAGTTGACTGATAGGAGGATGAACGAGTAACGTGTAAAACAAAACAGATACAGCTCGGCTTCTTCTCCTAAAGTCCAAAACGTCTGACTGTGTGGTTTCCTAGTTTGTCAAACCAAATTCATACCTGCAGAATCCTGCTGACCAACACATTCTAGAAGAATACTTTAAAAGTCAGATACGGGGTTAACATGGCTGTGAATCATTAGCACCCCAAACACACACACATAACTTGTGCCTCAAATAGCCTCAGCCGGTACCAGCCAGAATTGGAGAAAATAAATAACTGAAGAAAAGAGTGTGCGCCATCGACACGTCACACACTCTTCCCCCAGCCTCCGTCTCTGTGCCTCTCGGTGAGGCTGCAGCCAACACTGCAACCAGGGCACACGGCCTAAAAAATCTGCAACTATCATGCATGCTCTGCTCTGAAAAGCTCACAGGGCTTGTACATCGGGCTTCCTTCGGTCAAGCAGATTCTTAGTTCCCGGTGATGCTTAATGATAAAGCTTTACAGAGCTCTATATATGAATACTAACCAGATCCATCCGGATAGATGATGAATGCAAAGAGACAGAAAAGGGACGGTGGGGCCAAGGAGACAGTGGAGGGAAAGAATGGCTCAGAGAAAAGTAGGGGAACAAAAGCATATTAGGGAGACAGAAAAGGACATGGAGGGTTATGAATGAGGGAGATAGGGAGGAACATTTTCGGGGCTGGAAAGAGAAAAGAATGAGAGCAAAGAAAAATGAATGAGAGAGACAAAAGAGAGAAAGAGAAACTGCTTTTCTGCTTGCTGCTGCTGATGCTTGCGGCATGATACTGTACCGACCAAGCTCCAATGGGAAAGACTCCCAGAAGCGACAACAAAGGACACAAGAGGAGCCGGCTCCATGTGAACTGGGCCTGTCTGCCCTGCACGGCCAGGAGACGGCAGCGCGCACACACACACACACACACAAACACACACTCAACACTGCACACCAGAGCAGCTGCTGCCACAACAATCCCCCTTGTGCTCTTTTAATAGGGACGGCCTGCCTGGCCCGCCAACAACAAGGGCCAAGGAGAGAGGCAGACAAACAAAAAGTGACACGACAGACAAACGCGCATATTGCAGGAGACTGGCTGCGACTGACACCATTTTTAATGGCAGCTATATGAAAATACAAAAAGCTACCACGCAAAAAAGAATAGGAGGGGGGGTGGAGGCATTTGAGTTTAACAAGGGGAAGTAGGTGTTGTACTACATGTTCTTTCTTCTGCCTAAAGACAGACTCTGCCACAGCAGAAAGCCAGGAAATCAATACACATTAGTGCTTCTACAAAAAAAACATGCACATCATCTGTGTTTTCATATTAAAGGCTCTACCCAAAGGAGCTGAAGTCAGACACTGGGAAAAACAATTCAAATGGCAAATTCCTCATGGATATGAATATGCAGCCATTATTACTAGTGGAGAATGGATGGAAGGAGCTCTGCCCTCCTCCGTCCCTCCTCCTCTCCTCTAAAGCCCGGCTGCCGGCTACTCATCCAGTGCTGTTACATAAACATGCTTAGTAGCAGAGGACAGAGGTGGGCACACACACAGCTTTCCTGCTGCCAAGCCGACAGAATAAAGAGATGGAGGAAGATGCAAAGTGGGGGAGAGTAAAAGTGGTGAGGCAGGCAAGGAAATATGGACAAACAGAGAGGCAGAGTTAACAGAGACAAAATGAAGCAGTGGAAAAGGAAAGTGAATGTGCATGTACTGAAATAACTTGGGCTGTGCGCAATACACGTGTGTCCCAGAAAAGTCTGCCATGTCACCAGCGTTGATAATGCCTCCGAGTTTCATTTGGCTGCTACATCAGGAGGTGCTTCTGTTGGTCTATACCTTTACCTACATCTCAACCTGTCCTTCAGAGGGTACAGAGAAGTACTGCATCAAAAAAACAGCAGCAGCATCACCGCCGAGCCTAAAATAGCTGCTGCACGCACCGACGCACGGCCGCACAACACACTCCTGCAGCACCGCTACTGAACAAACACAGACAGCTGATCCACATCCAATCAGCACACACACAAACAGACACACACACACACACACACACACACACACACACACACACACACACACACAGGGCTGTGAGGCGTTTAGGAACAAACAGACACATTCAATTCCTTCTTAAGATACTCTAAATCTATCAA
>NC_060156.1:11408318-11435574 GCF_021292245.1 Micropterus dolomieu | reverse complement strand
TTGAACAGCTGAACTATGGTATCTGTGCTTATAGTACTTCAATGCAGACTATGGACTTTCATGTCTGGTGTTTGTCATGTGACTCAACAATGTTATAAAACAGAAATCTGCTGTTGCCTTGTAGCTCAGCGACATAAGCACCTGGGTTCAAGTCTTGTCAGCAGTATAACACACATACATGCTATCAAATTTTGCCAATTATTTTGCATTGTCTGCCTAATGCCATCGAGCAAAACAGATATCTAAAAAACCTAATAAAAGAGGGTTATGGTTTAGATAGAAATCTGGAAAAATCCTGCTCAAAGATTTCTTTCTTGTCAGTGACGCAGACAAAATTATAACATATTTTGCATCAAACACAGAAACCGCAGGAAATAGGAAATAGAGCCGCCCAGTACTGATTTGATTGTCGGGATGTGGGCCGCAGTCTAAATCAGCTTTCCCCTTGCTACCATGGCCATGAGTCCTGCCAGAGGGGATTGGACAGCCTGCGGTAGGTGGGTGAAAGTAATAATCTGCTGGTGCAGGCACAGCGGTGGAGGGAAAAATAAACAAATTCTGGCATAGCATTCAGGCATCTGTCATCACACGGCTGACATTTCCCTATAATCCCTCTTTCTTCATTTTCTGATTCCCTGTGGTGACTCACCTGGGCTGACTTAAATACCTGGTGTTGGCTCGAGGGGAAAGCAGGCCACAGAACAATAATCTCTGACCGCTTACCTGCCTGCCCGCCCGCTCTGGGCTTAGCTGGTGTTGCTGGGGCAAACGGGAACAAGGTCAAAGCCGCTCCTGCTGAAGCTACAGGGAAAGTGCCAGGTGGGATCATTTGTAATACGCCTGGTTTGTTGTGAAGGCTGAGAGCGGTCAGGTGGATGAATGAAACTGCCAGAGAGAGTTGACTGATAGGAGGATGAACGAGTAACGTGTAAAACAAAACAGATACAGCTCGGCTTCTTCTCCTAAAGTCCAAAACGTCTGACTGTGTGGTTTCCTAGTTTGTCAAACCAAATTCATACCTGCAGAATCCTGCTGACCAACACATTCTAGAAGAATACTTTAAAAGTCAGATACGGGGTTAACATGGCTGTGAATCATTAGCACCCCAAACACACACACATAACTTGTGCCTCAAATAGCCTCAGCCGGTACCAGCCAGAATTGGAGAAAATAAATAACTGAAGAAAAGAGTGTGCGCCATCGACACGTCACACACTCTTCCCCCAGCCTCCGTCTCTGTGCCTCTCGGTGAGGCTGCAGCCAACACTGCAACCAGGGCACACGGCCTAAAAAATCTGCAACTATCATGCATGCTCTGCTCTGAAAAGCTCACAGGGCTTGTACATCGGGCTTCCTTCGGTCAAGCAGATTCTTAGTTCCCGGTGATGCTTAATGATAAAGCTTTACAGAGCTCTATATATGAATACTAACCAGATCCATCCGGATAGATGATGAATGCAAAGAGACAGAAAAGGGACGGTGGGGCCAAGGAGACAGTGGAGGGAAAGAATGGCTCAGAGAAAAGTAGGGGAACAAAAGCATATTAGGGAGACAGAAAAGGACATGGAGGGTTATGAATGAGGGAGATAGGGAGGAACATTTTCGGGGCTGGAAAGAGAAAAGAATGAGAGCAAAGAAAAATGAATGAGAGAGACAAAAGAGAGAAAGAGAAACTGCTTTTCTGCTTGCTGCTGCTGATGCTTGCGGCATGATACTGTACCGACCAAGCTCCAATGGGAAAGACTCCCAGAAGCGACAACAAAGGACACAAGAGGAGCCGGCTCCATGTGAACTGGGCCTGTCTGCCCTGCACGGCCAGGAGACGGCAGCGCGCACACACACACACACACACAAACACACACTCAACACTGCACACCAGAGCAGCTGCTGCCACAACAATCCCCCTTGTGCTCTTTTAATAGGGACGGCCTGCCTGGCCCGCCAACAACAAGGGCCAAGGAGAGAGGCAGACAAACAAAAAGTGACACGACAGACAAACGCGCATATTGCAGGAGACTGGCTGCGACTGACACCATTTTTAATGGCAGCTATATGAAAATACAAAAAGCTACCACGCAAAAAAGAATAGGAGGGGGGGTGGAGGCATTTGAGTTTAACAAGGGGAAGTAGGTGTTGTACTACATGTTCTTTCTTCTGCCTAAAGACAGACTCTGCCACAGCAGAAAGCCAGGAAATCAATACACATTAGTGCTTCTACAAAAAAAACATGCACATCATCTGTGTTTTCATATTAAAGGCTCTACCCAAAGGAGCTGAAGTCAGACACTGGGAAAAACAATTCAAATGGCAAATTCCTCATGGATATGAATATGCAGCCATTATTACTAGTGGAGAATGGATGGAAGGAGCTCTGCCCTCCTCCGTCCCTCCTCCTCTCCTCTAAAGCCCGGCTGCCGGCTACTCATCCAGTGCTGTTACATAAACATGCTTAGTAGCAGAGGACAGAGGTGGGCACACACACAGCTTTCCTGCTGCCAAGCCGACAGAATAAAGAGATGGAGGAAGATGCAAAGTGGGGGAGAGTAAAAGTGGTGAGGCAGGCAAGGAAATATGGACAAACAGAGAGGCAGAGTTAACAGAGACAAAATGAAGCAGTGGAAAAGGAAAGTGAATGTGCATGTACTGAAATAACTTGGGCTGTGCGCAATACACGTGTGTCCCAGAAAAGTCTGCCATGTCACCAGCGTTGATAATGCCTCCGAGTTTCATTTGGCTGCTACATCAGGAGGTGCTTCTGTTGGTCTATACCTTTACCTACATCTCAACCTGTCCTTCAGAGGGTACAGAGAAGTACTGCATCAAAAAAACAGCAGCAGCATCACCGCCGAGCCTAAAATAGCTGCTGCACGCACCGACGCACGGCCGCACAACACACTCCTGCAGCACCGCTACTGAACAAACACAGACAGCTGATCCACATCCAATCAGCACACACACAAACAGACACACACACACACACACACACACACACACACACACACACACACACACACAAACAGACACACACACACACACACACTTGGAACGTATCCTTGCAGAAATACATGTCATGAACAATCAAAGAAAAAACACCAAATATACAAGCAGTGGATAGTACCTCCACATTACACAGCGTCCACTCAGATGTACAGCAAAGACACAGCATCAGCAGATTACTCACAGCAGACAGAGCTCAGATTCATGGTCCACCTTCATCTCTGAGGCAGGGATGGAGGAAAATAAAAGTCGGGGGAGAAGGACTGAACTGACTGTCACAATGTAGAAAAACGGCAAAGAAAAACAGGGAAAAAGAAAGAGACAGAGGCTGGAGAATGACAGGCATTCCTCTAACTCCCGCAGCACCTGGGCTGTGAGTGGGTGGCCGGCAGCGTCACCGGGTCGCTGAAAACCTGCTCACGTCACACTTTTCATGAATGGAGCTGTCTGACGCAGAGAAGACGCGGCTCAACGAGCAGAGGAGGGAGGGGGTTGGGGGGTGCAGGAGGGGTGGAGCCTTCTGCACAGACTGAGAGAGGAGGGGCAAAGGGAGATGAAGAGGAGAGGAGAGGAAAAGAGGAGGAGGTGGGGCTGTATTTCAAAGCAGCACCAGCTGGGAACAGCAGGTTAGGCTGCGGCGGCGTCTCTGTAAGTAGGGCAGACTGATGCTGCACGAGAGAAAATCCTTTTGTACTAAATCAGTTCCTCCATGCCAATTGTATCAACATCACACGTGACGACACACTGTATCCTGTATGCGTGGGATATCAACTTGTGACAAAACATTTTGTGTGTGTCTAGCCATCGATACAATTACTGTGTGCTGATATTTTATGTGATCAATCAATAAATCATTCTATGTAATATCAGAAAATAGCATGAAAAAGGCATGCAATGATGACATCTCTTGTTTTCTCCAACCAACAGTCCAAAAAAGATATTCAGTTTACTATCATCTATAATAGAGAAAGAGATAAACTCCTCACAACTGAGAGCCTGGAACCACAGAATTGTGGTTATTTTTTGCTTAAAATAAATGATATAACCAATTAATGGGTTGTTGCAGATAATTTGGCCATTGACCAACCAATCGAATACACAACTAATCGTTTCAGCTCTAAATACAAAAGCCACAAAGTAAATCTTTTATAACTGTCAAATCTGGTAAAACAGATTTCTCAACTGTTTCTATTTTTTCCAATTTGTTAAAGAACTACAGGTACAACAATGAGGAACTCTTTATGAAAGGGTTTACACGTTGTAAAAAATGTCTATGTTAATGGTCAATATATTTAATGATGCTTTATAAATTAGTTATAAGCCATTCATCAGAATAACTTCCTAGGTTCTAGGTCCTCTGGATCCTCCTCTAAGATGACACGCAAATAAATGGTCATTTATGACATAGGCCTGAAACTGATCTATCTAAAATGATTTATTACCTATTAATAAAGCCACAAATTTCAACTTAAACTACAAAAATGATGTAACCCAAGACCTTCTTTGCAAAAATAATTTTTCATATAAATTATTATTTAAAATCTTGCGTTTATCTGAAGTAACATCCAACTTCTCACACAGACAGCTCAGAGCTGCTCCTGTAGTCAAATAAACTCAAGATATGTAAATGTAGCCATCAAGTTACTATGATTAACCTACATTTTCACCACAGGATACAAATGTTCTGCACAGCTGTGCTTTCTCTTGGTAAGCTAATTAATATTCTACTGCAGACCTAAAGCTAGAGAGAATGTTATATAAATGAACGTCCGTTACATTCAAGCCCTTACCAAACGAGTTCACTGAATTTGCAGTATACCAGAGTTTTTAAATCAGTGTCTGTGGAGACATTCCCGTGCTAGCACACAGGCAGTGATGTGTTTTATGCCGACCAGCAATGATTGGTTTTTCAGAGCTGAAGGGGGGAGCGACTATAGTGAAAGCAGCAACTCAGTATGGCAGAGCCTATACATCATAGGCCTGCGTCAACAGTTTTGTGTAATAACTCTCACTGTCAGAAGGAGAAGACAAACGTTCTGCACTACAGGTTTAAGTATTCAATGTTTCTGCAGAACATGAATACCTCATTTGATGTGTTCTCCATGTTTACACATACCAATATTGTATACCAATATCCGCTGAACCAATTTGCCAAATTTCTCAAATCCCAAATCAAACCACCTTAGTCCATACTCAGGAGGAATAAGAACGTACAAGCTTCAGGGCTGACAGCTACAGCAGTTGGAGAAAAATCAAAAGGTCAGAGCTGGAATGTCAGAAGAACCGTTCTTTATTCTCACCAAAAGGTCATTTAATATCTTTCACAATCTCTCACACTCCTCCTGAATGTGCTGAATTAAAACCACTTCCTTCAGCCATCTCAACGCTTCAGCACATTTGTGTGGATGCTTCTGTATGCATGCACGCATACATATACAAGTATTGACCCATCAGGTGGTTCCTGAGCATCTCACAGGTTTGCTGAGTGTGATCTGGGCTCTGGTTTGGCTCTGTCTTGCTTCTTACCTGCACACACAGAGCAGGGATAAAGGTTCATATGGGCGAGTGACATGTTAATCTTTGTACAGACAGATAAAGATGATGCATTGAGTCCATAATGCACATATTGGAGCGAATAGAATGGTATTGCCATTTTCAGGGTTTATTTGACTGCTGAGTCACCAGATAATCAAAGAGCTGGAGCAAAAATGGGGTGCAACTCAGAGGTAGTGGCGGTCTGTATATAGTGTATGTGTGTTTGAGAGTAGTAATGGCAGAGACTGTGACTGACTGCGACTAGAGGGTGTATATCAAAAGACACTGATTGAGAGGGAAGGCCTGTGGGTGAAAGAAAAAGGCTCGGGGAACAGATGCTCCCCCCCATCCTCTCTTTGCAGTAAATCTCTGGGGAAGATGATCACGGGTGGGGGAGGCGGGGTTTGGGACATTGGAGCAGCATTGTCCAGTCTCCATCCTTAAGCCGCACCCCGGCAGGGGACACTGCCAGAGGAGGAGGTCTGGTATCCTGGGGCGAGGCTGAGGGGGAGGCTTCCAAACACGGCCTGTAAATGGGGTGACATGACAGTCAAATGAGTCACGGCGCAGATGGCCGAGGATGCTGGCTCTAATGGGACTGACATTAGGGAATGGAGAGTGTGTTCGCAGATTGGTGGGATCTGTTAAAACGGCACCTTTGTGATGCAAAGTCCAAAATGAACACAATGTCAAGCATTCTTCTGGCCCTGAAGAGAACAAGAGTGGGTGTAAACCGGAATTGCTATTCTTGCCATGTTGCTGAATACACACTCCTGTAAACGTGTACACTGCACACACAAAAACACAGCAGGGGTATTCCCAAATATAAAGCTCCAGTTAAACATTGACAAAGAGAGAGCAATATCCATCCAAGAGCATGGATTTCAAATACCTGACCTGTTTGCTTAGCGAGAACATCTAGCTCTGCTCTATAGCTGAAATTCCAAAGGTCAGCAGATCACAAGCCAGTGTGCTCATGTGGAAACAAGCAAAGCCACATTGTATTATGAAAACAAGCTAGAGACACGCCCCGGCTAAGTATTCTTAAATAGAAATGAAAGACTTTTAAAGTCGTGATGATGCAGTCTAAAGGGACTTCATGAACCACAGCCAGATGTAAAACCACTTCCACCACAGCCCCACACACAAATTTTGAAAAAACATAAAAGCACAGGACATATTATGAAGACGTCTTTAACGCGTCTGCTTTCAGCTTGATGAGACTTTTCTGTGCTTGTGCATGAATAGCACATAAAAAAGACCCAAATAAGGCAAAATGTCAGAATCTTCCCTCTACATGACCAAACAATTTTCAACCCCTGAAGGACAATAAAGATATATTCTATTTTAAACAAATGGTTTCCTGTCTCATCACAAAATCAGGACATCTTTATGTGCCCCAAATCCTCTCTGTTCTAATATTCACAGGGATATTAGATTATATATTTATCAATTTGTTGTAGTGTTTTAATTTGCAGTATTGCAATTGACTCATCAAATCAGTGCTGATTTATGAAGATATTTATTTATTTATTTATCTAACAAATAATGTATCATAAGCCAACATAGAAACAGCTTATTTTCACAGACGTTATAGTGAGCCATATCTGTACAAGAGAAAGGCTTTTATTTTAACATTTGATGTCATCTTCGCATTGGATTTCCTCCATCCTTCAGTTTTGCTACAAAAGATTTTAATTCATTTAACTTTAATTACAAGTTTCAAATTACTTCGGAGGGCGACAAGCAGGGGAGCTGAAACCTGAGCTCGCTCATTTTCCACTTTGATTACCGCTTCTTCAGCTAGAAACTGGCTTTCAGCATATCTGCTGAGGAATGATATGCTGAAATCGCACAACAGTTATTTGGTGGTCATGTGAAAACTAAAAACTGACGGCCTCTCAGGTGCTCCCAACACACCTCTGCTGAGCCAACCATCTGCCACATTTACTTGTGCTGGAATTACATGAACAAGACACCTACCTGACTACTTGTGGTGTTGCTGTTGCTTTTTTAAAACGGATTGTTCATTTGCAGAGTGTAGGTAAATGTCACAGAGGTGTATAAAGTCTTTAATGATCATTGCTAAATAACATAAGTCTTTCTCACAGGCGTACGTGTAACCTGCAAACACTATGCTGTGATTATATTCTTACTAAAAATTAGGGCTGCAACTGATGATTATTTTCATTGATTAGTTGTTTGGTATATAAAATGTCAGAAAATTGTGAAAAATATGAAGCAAGCATCCTCAAATGTCACATTTTGTCCACAACCCAAATATATTTAGTTGTTTACTGTCATAGAGTAGTAAACAATCAAAAAATACATAAATTTAAGAATCTGGACAAATTAATTAATTATCAAAATAGTAGTGATTATTTTAATCGTTGACAACTGCTCAATTAACTGATTAATTCTTTGCAGCTCTGCTACAAAGAGTATAGAACCAAACTAACAATCGGCCTAAGACAATCTTCTGATTTATGACGCTAAAACCAGATACCTTTTCGGTGTTTTTGCTTGAAAAACGACTGAAACGATTTATCAATTAAATTATCAAAAATGTTTAATTCATTCATTGTTAATTCATTTTCTGTCATTGAGTATCACATTTCAGCTCTGATCCACACAGTGTCTTACAGGTCAGTGTCAAATCCATCATCATTCCCGTAATATTTCTACATTATGAGTTATAAGCTGATCTAAGTTTTTTCCAAACAATTAAGTTTAATATAGGTATTCAAAGCCCATCTACAGGCTGTATGTGCAGATCTGAACCACAGCTAGAACCAGATATGGACGTCCTAACTCAAGTTTGTAGAAGATGACTAAGATTGTCAACAATATTCTAGACCACTTCTTTAAACAGTTCGAAACCAAAGAGAAGAGTCTTGTGCTGTGTATGAATTTGGATACTTCCGAAGTATACTTACATGCAGTAAACAGTGTACACTATGTACTTGCGTAGTGCGTGAATTTCGACAGGGTAGTTAAATTCTAACTGCGCCCCTTCTTTTTAATGACGAACTGATACTGGGTGGACCAATATCGCCAACATTATACCTCATTTGTCCCCGCCAAAATACCTGCCAGCTTGTTTGCTCACTTGACTTCCATTCAGTTTAATAAAAAATTAATAAAAATAGCTGTACTTTTACTTGCTTGTGTGTGCAGACACAACTGCTGCAGCTTTCTCAGCTGCCATTTTCACAAGTTGGTAGGTTGGTGGTCCCTCCCCTTCTGCTATGTAGTCAAGTGTCCAGCGTTCCACACTCTTTTTTAAACTTTTTGACCAAGTACACCATCAAGGTACTCAATAGTGCACTGTATTTTGCCATACTTGTCAGTATGAACGCACTTGTGCACTCAAAATAGCAAGTGTGAGTATGGAAGATCAAGAATTGTGACACAGCTTCAGTCTTTCAAATATCCTTATTCCAGTGGTGGCCTCCCTCTTCAGCCAGTCAGTCCTCCATGTGCTTTGCCTCCAAGTGCAACAGAGCTGTAAACCACACTGGCTCAGCTCGGTTATACACACTCATTACTATTTCACCAGCAGCGGAACAACAGCGCCGACAGCTCCTGTGTCCCCCGCATTAATAAGAGAAAAAGCACCATCGCAGCTTAAAGTGGTTTACCTTTACAATCTGCCATCACATGCAGCAGCCAGGTAAACACATGCTGGCCCACACACACAACTATGATTACAGACAATTAAATAAGGCTTCCATGTAGGGCTGCACAATATATCGCCAGAGCATCGTCATCGCAATGTGCTCTTGCGCAATAGTCACATCGCAGAACAGTGCAATATCAAGCGAGTCAAATTAACTCAACCACCTCAACTTTTTTGCTGCTTGATAGAAAAGGAAAACTTAGACAGTTCTCATTTTCCATGTCTAATCTACAAGAGACGTTTGTCTGATGTAACATCATTACTTTAAGAGTTCTTGGATACACAGTTTGTAACTAGTAAGTGAAGAGCAGGCTCTGCTGGTACAGTGACCTAGCAATCCCAATATTATTCTCAATCAGTTGATAAATTATTTTAGGATGCTCAATTATTTTCAAATAGAGCAACTGAAGTAATCTGGTGAAACTTCCTGTATTTTTTCATATCGCAATATATATCGCAGAAAAGAAAAATATTGCAATGTTAGTTTTTTTCCAATATCGTGCAGCCCTACTTCCATGGTGGTCTGCTCAGTCCTACAGTAGGTCGATATGTTCATACTGTGTCCCATCATATTATAAAAAAATCTTTTATATAATAAAAGCGCTGGTGGAAGAAGCAATAAAATTTAACAATTTCGCCACAAAAACCTCTCCAATACTAGTGACTCAGGGATTAGTTTTTTTTGTGTGACCAGTTTTTTCATGTAACAGTTTTTGTTTTAAATATAAAAGAAATTCGGTTAAATTTTATTTTAAAGCAAATTCTTTAAGTTTAAACTTTTATGGGTTTTTTGCCAACCAGCAAAACATTGATATTCTGTAAAAACCTTGTTCATATTTCCAATTTGGGGAAGTATTATCTAATTATCTTCAATGTGTTACTGACTTAAAATAAGGCTGCTTTTTATAGTTTCTGAAACGCTGAGATTTTGGAGATATCACTTTATATTAGGAGCTACCAGTTGTAACTTTTCCTTAGCAGATTTTGGTATGCTGTGCTAAGTACCGATAAATTGGCAATGAAAGACTGGCCAGATTTGTTCTCTCCTGTATTTATTCTGTGATCAGAAAACTCTTTATGTTGGCAAAGTACTTGTACAACGACTTGTACTTAGACAAAAGTGAGAAATGAGAATTTTGGTGCCTTTTTTTACATGAAAAAAAGTGGTTTGTAGATAAACATATTAAAATTTATTAAAGTAATGAACTGAAAAAACAGAATTTGCTAAATAACTACAGCCTTCTTAAAAATCTAGTAAAATCAAAAGTCTCATATTTTCGTCATAAAACTGGACTAATAGTAGAAAGTCTAGTAGGTAAAATGCCCACTTCTAAACACTTTGCAGTATGGTACTTGAGTAGATGTACTTCAGTACAGGTTAGGCATGTGTACCTTGTGTGACTGCAGTGTAGCGAGAACCTGAACCAGAAACCTCTAAGATAATCAATGCGATAAACTTGGTAGTAGTGTCCAAAGCAATTTAACTGTCAATAAAAGCCCCTAGCAGCCGCTGTGATTGGCTTCATTGCGTTCACTTTCATGCAGTAGGACATGTCGGTCAAACATATATAGCAGTGAGCTGGTAATGAAGATATATCCTTATTACATTTAGCTATACTGTATCTTCAAATAACACAGTATTACACTGCCCTGCAAAAATGCAGCAGCTTACAGCACATTATTGAGGGAAGACCGGAATCTTACTTTAAACATTTGTTTTTACCAGGGCTGCCACCTAATAGTCGAGTAAACAAACAGGAAGCTTCTGGTCTGAGACGTGAATCCAACACGTAAGTCTATTAAACCAGCATTCTATAGAAGGAAGAATGATGCCAAGGAGCGCTATAAAAAATCCTTGTGATTATGTGATGTGACAGTGTGTAGTTAGCACTGTCACACTTCAACCAAAGGCTTTTTTGGTACCAACTGCAATCCTATAATTCACGCATCCCATATCCAGCTGGTCGGCCATTCAATAATAGAGTAATGAGTAATTGGAGGGAAAAAGTCAGATGAGAATAGACCGGTCCTGAGTATGCTGACCTCATGCGTAAGACCAAACCTGTTTTGCCTAAGATGTATGATAGAAACAGGCCGGCCTGGCTGATTGGTTGGTTTTTAACAAAAGCTTGCATGGATGAGTGAGTCCCGCACACAACAACCACTGATTCTGGGAGACAGATAATGTTTGTGAGATTACTGTGCCGAGCCCACCAACAACCCACAGCCTGACCAATCCGCACTGACAGGAAATTACATAACAATGACTGTTCAACACTCCCGGAGGATTCAGCCCGCACCACAACAATCCACCTATCCTGGCTCCCTCTTTATCGGGAGGAAAGGAGCAGATGAGGAGCAGCAGACAGGAAAGTCTGGCTGTGCAGACCTCTCTCCCAACTGTATGTACCTGCTAATCCTGAGCGTGATTTGTGGGATTGCGTGCAGAGCCAGTCTTAGATAACACAAAATGTTTATTTCACCAAAGATAAGTACAGAAGTGGGAGGAAATGGGCACAGGGATGTCATGTTCACATACACTTCACCTCATACTTCCACATCCCTGGAAGGTGGATACAAGAGAGTTTGGGGCTGCAGTGCGGGTTGCAGGCAGTGGTGATCTGTGTGACAACCGTGTAGCTGGGCGTGTATGGTGCTGCTGCCAGTCGCTCACTGGGGTCAGACGTTAGAGAAATATGTGAGGTTACAGCTGTACAGAGGCAAGAGGAGACTGCAGGGCAGAGCACACACTGTAAATTAAGTATGCACTGAGCACAGCTGCTTGATTATATGAAACATTTAAACCTTGATTGTCATAATAATCACTGTTTTTCTCATTTTGCACTCACATAGTCACTAGCAGTATTTATGTCACAGCAGATTTTCCCTTGAGAATCACAGAATCCACACTGGTCATCATCAATCATATAGTTTAAAAACAAACTACTACCAAATCAATAACAACCCACTTATAAGAAATAAAAAATGTTGGAAAAATGTTCCTCTCTCACAGGAGGTCTGTGGCCAATAGCATATTGCAGATATACTGGTATCAGATATATCGGTGAGGAAGTGAGGAATGAGGAATGACAAGCTTTTTAATTTCAACTGCTCGGTACAAATCTTGGTCACCACTTTTTAAAAATAAAAACTGTAAGGGGTCTTCATCAAAAATGTTTATGTTGTGTTTATGTGCAACTATTATTTTCCGTATCAATTATTGTTTTCAATTCCAAATTTGTAACTGATTCATCAACTTTAAGATGTTAAAAAAAATATGGAAAATACCCATCTTTAAATTACTCGTTTTGTTTGACCAACTGTCAAAGCCCAAAAATATTGAATTCACAGAGTGTATAAAACAAACAGAGAGGATCAGATTTGAGAGGACGAACCTGGAGGGAGGTTGACAATTTTGCTTAATAAATTGTATTAATGCAATTTAAATGTATCACCCAATGTGTAGAAACTTATCATTGATCCATGTGTTCTATATGTTTCACTCTGTGTCCTAGTATTACCTCGTCATTGCTCTGAGGCTTTGCTGGAACTAAACTAAATGATCATCAACATTATGTTGCCAATGCTATATTTCGGACGATAGTTTGTTTAGGTCATGTGGTACATTAGACAACCATTACTCATGGACACATAAGAAGACATTATACTATGCTCTATGAGTACAGTACACGCCTTCTATTAATATATTATTGTACAGATACATTCATCAGAGGTCGGGGATACTGCAAACACATTTTCAAGCAACTACACACATACACACACATACACAGAGTACGACTTGTGCATTCGCTCTGGTTCTTGCTCTCCACTCGTGTGTGTTAATATGCTCCCCATGTGGCGCTGCAGGCTGTGGTAATTATAGAAACTCAGCTGGCAGACACATCACAAGAGAGAGGTACATTTAAAGTCATGTGCAGCAGCGTGGATACAGTACATGTATACAGGCACATGATCCAAAGCGCGCGCGCACACGAGCACACACACACACACACACACACGCGCGCGAAAAATGGTTGTATAAAAAATAATCATCCATGTTAACTGCATTGTGATCAAACTTTCTTATGTTGAATCCCCTGTAAAGGTTTATCATGAATGTTTGGTCACATTTATAATTTCAAAGTTGCAGATAAACTGTTTAATATTCCCGTCAACTAACATATAACCAGCAGACGCAGACCGCTCCAGGAAGTAAAGCCTGCATTATATTAGTGGCAAAGCCCAGGCACACTTAGGGTTCAACAATGCTGCTGAGCTGATCAACCCCCTTACAGTCACAATTGTAATGCCCCTGCCCAAATATAAAGAGATGTGGGGCTTAACCCACTTCTCAACAGAATCCCAATCCTCAAACAGGCTGACCAGCGCAACGTCTGCCAGTGTGTCCAATAAACCCTCTTGCAAACGACAAGTCTATCTCCACGAGAACCAACAGAACAGAAGATGGGAGGGATGCACCAAAAATGAAAAATATTAGCCGAAGCAGAAACTGAATTTAATGTAATAATTTGCCGAATACTGAACACCGAACAAGTACATTCACACTTTTTCCATTTATTATTTTTTTTAACATTGCATAAATTAAATAGTCAAAATGTGCTTTTTACTCAGTGTTTCCCACAGGATTTGGAGAGACTATGGTGGGTCGGTCCAAGGCCCAAGAACGTCCATTTACTTTTAATGTACACATGATGTAATAAGTTTTGTACTTTCTGTGAATATAATCCAATTAATCTTATTTCCATACTGTATAGACAACTTATTTTGAAAACCGGACGTTGTCACATGTGTATCCTCGCGCTAAGTTCATCAAATCCGACCCAATTTGTCAAATAATGTATGTGGTTCTCAGCCCAATCCCAATGTCCACCCTCAAAGACTCACAGACTTTGAGGCGCGTTTCCGGGAAGTCCGTGAGGGCTTAGAGCTGTCCCACTGTCAAACCGTCAAGTGCGTGAGGGCTCTCTCGCGGACATTTTAAGCCCTTTATAGCCCCTTTTCGTAATACCGCAATTCTGCAGACTTTGGCTGAGGGAATTGCCCACAATTCATAGCGGTATGACATGAAACACAGGGGTTACCAGGGGAAGCCCGGAAGCGAGAGAAATATCACGGCAAATCCGCGTTATAAGAGAAGAAGAAAACAGTAAACAAGCATCGACACCTTATGTTAAATTGTTGTTTTCTTAACTTAAGATGGTGCATAGAACACATGAAGTCAGAGGAATGCAATCACCTTATTACTCACTTCGTTTATTCCACTATTTATTTTAGTTTTTGCTTGATGATGCTATTTGAGTCTATGTATTTGACCAGCAATAGTATTATTGATTAATTATAAATATATATTGACATTTAGTCTACCTCTCCTCCACTCTGTAGGGCAAGAGCCTGCAGGACTAAAAAATAAGGCAAGGCATTTTGAGCCATTGCAGCCCCTTGCACTCAATCACTTTTCGAGTGACGTCAGTAAAATTTGTGTGGGTTTAGGGTTTAGGGGGGACATTGGGATTAGGCCCTCGTATCGCCTAACAACACTTGCTACAAGGTCATATTAACCAAGTTTACATGACCCCAGACTCACTCCGAAAGTCCACAGAGTCAGTCTGCTTCACTGCTGCCAGAGCAGCCTTTCTACTAAATGTTTGTGCTCACACCAGAAGCACTGCAGTGCGTCCATAGACTGAGTGCGTCAAGGAAGCGTCCCAGCGTCAAGCAGCACAGAGCAGATGAACCGGGCAGGAAGTCAGACACAGAAACGGCAGAAAATTCGGTTCAATTTTCAAAATAAAATACCCGTTACAGACATCAACAATAAACACAGTTGTAAATCAGACAAAAAAGAAACACTATGTAGCCTACTTAATCATAGTAGAAGCTCAAAAAAAAGCACTAATCACGACATCAATAAAATCTAAACATGTCGGCAAAGTCCGGCAGGTACACTCTTATTCTGAAATGCTCCCTGTGGTAGTTGCTAGACCCGTCAAGACGAGAAACGAAAGCGATCCACATAGAGCTTTGAAGAATGTAGTAGAAGCACAAAAAGGACAATTAAAAACAAGTCATTAACGTGGGGCAGGTTACACGCTTCGCTGCTGAAATGCTTCTGAGAAGCTTCCAGTGGAAGTTGACGCTGTAAATTAACCGCTGCGCACACGCAGCCTAAGTCACTCCATCAGAATTCCCATGATGCATAAGGGTGAAGGGAGTTTTGTTAAAATGTGCCAATAAGTTTGCCATTTGTTTGAAATACAAATGTTACTTTATGATTTATGTTTATTAAAACGTGTCTCATTAGAATCTAGTGTGTTTGTTGGTGATTGTCATTCTTGTGGTGGTTTTATCATTGAAACCAGGAGTGAAGGGACTGTTTCATTTGATAAGAGCTGCTGAATTCTCCCATCGTAGCGTGTAGTCGTACCGATATTTTTAATTCGTGTCCACTACAATCAACTGAGCTAAACGTTGTAGTCCACGTAGTGGGCCCCCTACCAGCCGGGGCCCTGGGTTGGTTGTCCCCCTTCACAGCCTCTCTTCAGGTAGGACTCTCATACTGCAACACATGTCTCTGTAATGACAGAAAATGACAGGATAAAGTCGCTAACCTGCCTGTCAGCTCGCACTAGTGATGCGATGTGATACTAAAGTATCGATATTTCTGATACTGACATTTCCTGCTCTAGGATCGATACTCATATAAAAGGATCGATATCTAAAGTCAGTCATTTGGAGTGTGTTTTATTATTTATTAGTATCTTACTGTCACCAGGATGGTCTAATTATACTCGGTTGATAGGAACTACTTTTCCTTCCGCCTGTCAAAGTCATGCATGCGCTGCGGCTCTGTGATGGAGCTTCTTTGAAGTGAGCCGCTGCAGCCCTTTACATTTCCCACCTCTGAATACTGACTCTGGCCGACTTTAAAAGCAGTCACATCTGTATTTTAGCTGTAAAGGTAATAATGTTGCTCTGTGTGATGTGTGTGCAAAGAGAGTAAAATACTTTGCAACAGCGCAAACTTCGCTAAACATCTGAGATTAAGTCAAAATATGATGTTATGAAGCGGTAGTTCTGAGCAGGATATTTTTATTATAATTAAAGAATATGATAGTAGTTTGATGTCCTGGTATTATGCAGCTATTATTTGGAATTGGTAAGCCTACAGCCTACTCTTATTATAGAGAGGAGGCGCCACAGGAGGGCTCTCGTTGTGACAAGCTAGCCCTGTGTGCACCGCACAGTAAGAGGAGGAGAGAGGTCAAGGAAAAGAGGAAGGGAGCAACATTTGTTTTTTTCCACTAAACTGCCCTTCAATGGCCACGCTGCACGTGATGTGAATATTCAGCACATAAAGCTATGTGACGTCTATTTTTAGCAGCTATAAGGCATTCATTATTGTAAACCACACACACCGAAACACAATAAAAGGATCATAATATAAAGCTTTTTGTCAAAAATGATGATCCATTTGTTGCAGCCTGATTTGCTGTGTTGGGCATAGGACTATAACCAACAATTATCAGTTGTTTTTAATTATTCAATTAAGCATTTAGTCTACAAAATGTCACAATTTAGCAAACAAAATGCCCATTACTATATTCCACAGCCCAGGTTGATGTCTTCACGTGCCTTATTTATTTCATCCAACAAACTTTTCAAAACGGTTTGAAATAAAACAGAGAAAAAGAAGCAAATTCTCACATTTGAGAAGCTGGAACCAGAGAATGTTTAGGGGTTTTGACGATTCATTTTTTCCTCAGTCAAGTAATCGATTAATCATTGAACTGTTTCAATCATTGAACATACTCTAATTTTGTAGTCTGATTCCTTAAAAATTGCCTTTGATGGAAAACACTATGACAATGGTCAATGTCATCAGCTATTTAATAAAAAAGACATTGCTGTTTTGTTTTAATGTACAGATCATCAATTGCCACACTAAACAAAAGCAGGTAGTTAAAGGTCTGCAAACCCGTGCAGGTAAGTTATTCTGCACACCACTTTGAACACATGAAAAATGTAGACGTTAAATGTTGTGTCATCTTATGAAACACAGATGTGAGTTTATTCATTAAGGCTGATGGGACAAGACACTGACTGGAGCCACCGCCATATAAATGTGACCTAAAAACAAACAAAAAAGTCGAGTCTCCGGGGCAGGGATTAGAGAGATCAGACCAGCTGTAAGGCTTCTGCTGTTGCTACACATGTCAATTACATAAATGCAGCTTCTCGTCTCCACGCCAGCATCAGGACCCCCACCCCCGCTGACGCTGTGCTCGACGTGGCACTCGATAGCTCAGATGTTCAGGTACTCTTGACACCTGAACAAACACCATGTTGCCATGCAACAGCATCAGCAGGTTGACCCACTTCTGCAAGAAGAGGGGATTTAAGCATTGAACCTCTTACAGGACGAGCCAAGTGGAATTCTAAATTTTTCTTCTTGTCAAAAACAAATTGCATGAAAAAAACAAAACCAACTGTGTGTCTTTAATCTATGTATGTCTTTCAACAACTATCAAGTATCATGTCTAGGACTCTCATGCCCACGCAGTAAATCTTTGGGTCAAAAATGTGCTAATAATTTAAGCCAACATGGAAGAGATGTCAAAGTGTTCAGATGAAGGACAGTCGAGTGATTTTGTCTTAAAAAAGGCTCAGTAATTTTCTAAAACAGCTGGGCACTGTAGTTTATATAAGACATTACTCAAACATGAGCAATAGTGCATTTGCTTGGGACTATTTTTAGTCGCAGATTAATACACATTTGGTGTGCTAAGTGAGTATTTCCGGCACTAGGATGGTGTGGTTTAAAATAAATTACACCGCCCATATTTGTGGTGATAAGAAACCCACTGTAACGGCGTATGTCAGTCGTTTTTTCTGTTCATAGGGGTGGACAAAACAATAACAATCGCATTTGTTTTAAATATAAGAAATGTTCAATAAATATTTAATACATTTTATTTTATTAACTTAAATCATACACGAATTAATTTTTTATTAAGATGTTTATTTTGTTGAGGAAAAAGGACTGAAAAAAACTTTTACTTAATTTTACTTAAACATATTTGTTGACAAAGATTTTATCATAATTGTTTTGAATGTTCTGCCTCAGATTTGTGAAGTGATCCACAAGTGTTGACCATAAAGAAGAGTTTAAACCACAATTAACCATCAGGTTTCTTTAACTTTCACTCAGGAGCAAAAATCAGCCTTTAAACTCGAAAGAAATAACGATTTGATACTTATCGTGATAATTAGCAATATCGAAAGATATGAAACTTTTATCGTGATAAAAATTTTGGCCATATCGTCCAACCCTATCTATTCATGGATTAATCATTTAGTCAAGAAATAGTCATCAAAAGATTCTGAGAGAAGAAAGTGATAGAAAATAACAAGGACAAAATCTTTACATTTGAGAAGCTGGAAGCAGAGATATTGGCCATTCTTTCTTGATTAATCAATTATCAAAATTGCATTGCAGTTGGGGAGTCCAGGGCAACACTCTTTGTAATGTCTCGGGAAATGAAACGGATGTTGTTGTTGTTTCCGCTTAAGTGAAGAATCACGCCTTCGCTAATGTATACTGTTGAAAAGAAAAACAGTCTGCTCACTTTTTGTTGGTTCAATGTCAACACTCTCCTATAAAAAGAGTTCTTGGAACATAAAAAATATATTAAAGAGCTTTAAAAAAAAAAGCAAAACTGGCCCATATCTTCAGTTGCTCACATTTTCTGTAAACCTGGTGCTTGGTGCCTTTGTACCATAGTTAAGAACACAAAGAACACCTGAGAGGTGTAGCCTTCAGCGCGCTGTTGGCGGGGGACTGCATTTGACTGATTAGTGCAGCGAGTGACCTGTAACTGCACCACAGACGGGCAGCAGCTACAAGCGAGACGAAGCCATTAGTGACACACGTGCACACTTACTGGAAATGTCCCACTCAGCACAATGAGGGTGGAACCCGATGCTACTGCCAGGACAGCACACACTGCTCACACATTTCCACTGCTGACTGACAGAAAGGACAAGATTGAGATTCAGATGGCCGCTGAGATCTGCTACACTGCTCACAGCAGAGCGTGCTACGTGAGGTGTTGCTGGTCCCACTCCTGATGGGGGACACTGAGAATGATCTGACCTTGGATACATATCGCCAGTTTATTAGGTACACCTAGCTGAAACGAATGCAGGCCCACAACAGTCCTGCAAAACAAATCCTACCTTCATGAAGGTTATAACAGGTGTTAATTCTGCCTTTTGGTCGTTTAGGAGACTGCGACAGAGGTGTTATAAAGTGTATTTGAAGGTAATTACACATTTTAAAGAAATGTCATTACTTTACAACACCATTACTCCATTTAAAAATGTTTGATAGCATTATATTTCTTGAACGGTGTATTGTTTAAGACTGGAATTTCTGGTTTGTAATGCAATTGAATTGTATAGCATCATAGTGAGAGGTGTGTCTAATATGTCGTCCCCCCTCACTGATATAAACAGGTGGCCAAAATAGCTCTGATTATGTTGCAATCCAGCACCACAAACTACAGCCTCGAAAATCACCATGAAGTTTAAACTAAAACTATTTAAACAAAGCTGAACGTCATTTATTGCAGGGTTGTTGCATTAATTTAAGACACTTAATGTTAACACTTAAACTTAACAACCTGGCAACTGAATGTATACACCACATAATATCCTCAATAAAAAGAAATAAGTGTGAGTGGAGACAGCAGAATATTAAAATCACTGCCAACCTGTCCCAACCAGGATCTTTTTTTACTCTTTTGTTTGAGCCACGTAGTTAAAATACTACACAAAAGTACATGCTGAGCAACATCTTACTCAAAAACAAACATTTCTTCACCACCCACTATAATTTAGCCTCATCTCCTGCAGCCTATAATTTCCTCCTTCTGCTGGTTCAAGCACACAAGGTCTTTTTTCCTGGATCCAAACAGCTCAGTATTCAACAAGATTGTCCACCTGGTTACATAATGAAGGCAGAAAAGTATTATTTTAATACTTGAACACGCAAGATCCCACTTTATGTCTGCTGTTTGACTCACCAGGAGCAGCTAGTCAGCTAGTGGTAAAGTCTATCTCTGGGGTGCAGCAGGTGTTGTTGTGTGGCTCTAAATTCATTCATAAACAGGGTAAACAGCTGGCGTAACAGTCCACTGTCGTCGTGTTAATGCAAACAGACCGCAGCTCGACTTGACAGCTACCACAGTCAGCACATTTAGCTTCACCCGGCAAGCGAACCAAATCGTTTCTAGTCACACTATTCAAATGTGAAGGTTTTAATTTCGCTATAACGCCGGGTTTTCATAAAAGAAGTCATAAAAGAAGCTGAGAATATTACCGCTTTGCTCCGCTGAGTCCCTCAGAGATGTCCGACTGCTCCCTCGATCCATCTATTTACTGTCCAAGCCAATGGTGTGGTCTTGTGAGCGTCCGACGTCACTTCCGGACACTCGTACACCTGTAGTTAAAGATCGTCTATTTAAAAGATGAATCCAGCAGCAGGACAAGTCGCCCAGCTTCCGGTCCAATTCAATTTTGAAGAACTTTGATTTAAAATTGTCAGTGGAGTCCACTGGCACAGTTTGATATTGTCATTTTAACTTTATAGTAAAAATGGTTATATACATTGATTTCTTCATTATTAACTAGCAAAATAATGTAGTATATAGCTACATAAGTACATAGTGTATACTTTATAGAGCTGAGGTAGAGTTGATGTCAGATGTATAAAATAAATACTTTGGTATCTGTCTCACCTTCTTGCTTTTTACACTTTCATCATTTTTATTAGTGTGCAGCCTCTGGGACAATATGCAGAAATGTTACTCTACACCTAGGCTAAACAACATGTGCTTTTTCACTTAATAATCTTGGGAAGTCCATTTGATGTACATAACTTAATTAATAATAATTTGACAGAACTGGATGTTAACAAACAATTTTTGTTGTAGCTTATACAATTCGTCCACAATTACTTCACAGCAGTGAAGCGGACTCTATTGGAAGCTTCGCTTTATGGCGCTGTTTGTGGTATCATAAAATATAAGCAGAGTGAGAGCTCTTCGTTTTTCTCCTCTCTGACGCTGTGGTTAAAAATAGTCTCTCTATGTTTTCGATGGGCTGCACCGGGATTTACCGGATAAATTATAATAATAAAGACGCAGATGTTGGAACATATTTTACTGTAGAGCAGAATGTCTAAAGATTACACAGAGTTGAATCTTTACAATTAAACGGCTTTTAAGAGTCAATAGGAACTTACGTTCACAAGGACACATACTACACTTACACTGCATTAAAGTCAACGCTTTGCATATTTTCAGTGTAAAAGCAGATTTCAGATTTTACTTGTGAAGGAACACTTCATTTATCTGAAGAAAAAACAAGCAGCGAAACGGGGAGGGTGTGAAACCGATACTGTACCGTCGGGCCACCTCTGCCTGAACCAATGAGCGCCCTCCGAAGCTGCGCCGAAACTACTGCAAGGCTGCATGCTTGGCTGGTGGACAAAAACAGTGTCGAAGATTACAACAGACAACAAAGGAATATGCACGAGTTCACTGTGCAGAGAAAAATCCCAGCGTGTTCACATCGAGTTTAACCTCTCTGCAGAAAACACCAAAAGCAGTCAAGACAATTCAATTGTGGGAGCTATTTTAATAATTACTTAAGAGTTCTTGAATATGTAAAGGTCACATGTGAAATAAAATGCAACATAAATACCTTGACAGGAAAATTAAGCAGATAAAGTATGTCAGTGGTAGAGGCATTGAGAAGAAATCAATAAAAGCAGCAGTGCTTCCTTGAAATTCCTACTTTTAAACTTTTACTCAAGTAAAGGTACACATGTATTAGCAGCAAAATATATTAAAAAATAAAAGTTGACATTAGTATAGCCCCTTTCAGATGTTTACATTATTACAAAGGCTATCATGCCTCACATTATTGCAGTTGGTGGAGCTGAGATATTTTATTCAGTGTTGGACATTTTCATCTGTGACAGTGCATCATTTTATTTACAGTAATATGATTTGCCTTTGTATGTTTTGTATCAATACCATACATAGTGAACTTTTGGCACATTTCACTAACTTTATTGGTAACTGATGATGATTTGCATCTGTATGTTTTATATAAAAGGTAACTATGAACTATACTGTCAGACAAATGTAGTGAAAAGCACAATATTTGTGCAGCTACAAAATTATACCGTATTTGAGCAAATGTACTTAGTTACCTACCGCTGAGGTTTTTATTCTCAGTGAACACATATGAATGCTAACACATGTATTAAGTGTACAGCAGTGTGTTGGCTAAACATTCAGTTTACAGTCCTGTGTCATTTGTGTAAATTGTTGAAAAATAATCCACAGGAGGCATACATTATGGCTTTATAGTGTCTTTTTTCACAATTGCTTTCACTGCAGCAAAATGAATCTACGTGACCCTTAACAAAAAAGGCCAAACAAACAGTCAGAAGAAAATCTGTGGATCGAGGCACATTTACAGCTATAGCAGCGTGGACATCAGAACTTGCTGTTGTGCAGCTCAGCAACCTGCCGCAGAGTGTCTCTTTGGTTTGAGCCAAGTCTGGTTTTGCCGCTCACCTCCTGCCACTGTAGAGTGCCATGGCTGCTCACCACCTAAGAAGGAGATCATCAAAAAAACAATAAGGAATTATATATTCCCTGTAGGGGGGATAATTAAATGTTCCTCCCCAAAGATCACACATATGCAGAGCTAACAAATAGTCCATCAGTCAAGTTCTTCATATATACTACATAAAAAAAATATTGGATGTGGTATGTATTTAAAAACAATAAAATAATAATGTTCTTACCATACTGTTGATTTCTACCATCTCCTTGCTCGTTCTGTCCAGGTGAATGTTTAGGACAGTGGTTTCCACCCAGGCATTATCTGTGTTCCTGCAGTCATCTACATAACCCTCAAACACCTGAAACACAGTAACACAACAACCGCAAGTCAGAATATGCAAGTTCCTCAATGTCAGAAAAGCATGTTTACATTAAATATTACTCCTTTAATTCTTAAACAGTAATCAAATCAAATCAGCAATAGTGAATTACAGGTGTGATCCTGCACAGCAGTCAGTGTGTCTTGAAAAACTAAACTAATTTGCTGATAAGAACCTCTACTAATGTCATGATCCCCCTGCCTTGACATCTGATAAGTGAGTGAAAGTGTTTATGATTTTATTTTTCACTTTTGTATGAATGTCGGATGCTTGCTGCATTTTGGTTTTGTCTGTGTTGTGTTCTCCCTCTCTCTCTCTCTCTCTCTCTCTATCCTTCTCTCCTGGCTGCGGAGTTATGGGCACACTGCTGCTCCCGGGGTTGGCACCCAGACACACCTGCCGCTCATTCCTAATCACCCACCTGACCCATATCCTGCCATAATTTAGGAAGAGCCTGATTTCAAGTCCCTGCCAGATTGTTAAGTCGTCTATTGTGTGTCTAGAGACTGAACTGTATTAGTTTTTTAGAAACATGCTTTTGCTAATCGCTTTCTAATCTCCACCAGCAGACATGCTCACCTGCCCCCCCCCCCCCCCCCCCCCCCCCCCCCCCCCCCCCAACCTATCACCTCGTGGTTCATGGAAAACACTGGACTGTCTCACTATGAAACCCACCTGCTTGCTTAACCCTGGATGCAACTCACTGCACTTGGTGTTCATCTGCCGGCCCCACTCCCTTTACATTCCTCCCTTGTTCTAATGAATCACCAGATATCTGACAACTCAGTGCATCATTTAAGTGGCAGAAGATTTTGGTGATCACATGTCTCAGACTTTAGGAAGAGGTCTTCTTGCCTTTGTCCAACCCATTTATATTTATGAGGTTAGGCTAACTAATAGAAACACCTTTCTCTGTATAAATCAGTACTAGATCAACTACGACCATAAAGTTGAATCAATATCTCTCGGAAACAGTTTCAACAAAAAATAAACATCATAATCTTCATGAAGGGAGGATTTATTGCAGGACTGTTGTGTTATACTGCATTAGTTTTAGCTTGGTGTGCCTAATAAACTGGCAACTGAGTGTAGGTTCCCCGGCTACAAACTCCCAATTCCCATACAGGTCTACAAGGCCTCTCAGGTCATCAGATTAAGGGCTCTTGGTTGTGTCCCGCTCAAAGTTTTTGAGTGAAGTTACTTTGAATTTACTGTTGCTTCTTATTCATTACTGTGCTTTTATTAATCATCCAGTCGCTGTCTGTAAACCAAACTGATCCTCCAGGAACCTTTGAGCTTTACGCTACAAAGGCACACCTACCTTTGTTCCCTCTGGTACTTTTGCATTTATTTTTTCAAACAGTTTCTTCCCCAGGGTTCTCTGAAGAGTCAACGGCAAATGATCAGCAGAATGGGCGGGTCCCTGCAGGTTTCAAAATCACAACACAACTGTATATTTATTTTGAACAACTCAAAAATTAAAGAAAAAGCACATGAAGTGATCAAACAGTGAGACTCACGCCAGGTAAAGCCAAATTTCCTTGGCTCTCGTCCAAAACCGCCAGGTACTCCAAAACAGATCTCTCGCTGTCTCGCCAGCTAAAATTTTTTTAAAAAGTCTCAGATCACGGCATGCAATCCAGTGGTGGTGAAACAACCTTTTTGAAAGAACCGTAGAGACATGAGATGACCTACCGTGTAAGCACAAGGTCAACATTCAGATTTGGACCAAAGTGGCTCAGTGCACCACGTCCCGTGATGCCCGTCCTCCCTCCTGGGTTTCTAATGACAGACAAGATACACATCAGACATCAAGACATGCTTGTAAGGTTACTTTAAGTGCTATTTGATGCCTTGAGTATCTTATGCAGTATCATACCTGTGATTATGTAAGGTTTCTGATTCTGATCTGCAAGGAGAAAGACATAAGAAGGCTGCCTTGTAATCAGATAGTGGACCATAGTGGACCCAGGGTTAGATCAGAAAGGTTAGTCAATACAGATTCGAGATGGCTTTGCTGATTCTTTGTTTTTAATAGGAAAATCTGTTGTTATCTTGACAAAAACACCCATAATAACTTGTCTCAGCTGCAAATATATCCACACATCAAACTTAATAGGAACCAAACATTATGTGTGGTCTTCTTTTAAAAACATACCCATCCATATGGTCTCCACCTTCTTCAGAGACGTAATATGTCGGCATGTATGAGCTGAAGCGGACCTGAAAATAAAAGAGAAAACATGAAAACCATCTAATAAACCCAGAGCATCGTTTTTTCTGTAGTGATAGGACCAGCAGCTGGTGAATTTGTGTTGGAAATTTATATGAAATACCTCCCATGGCACCTTCTCCTCAGGCACAGGAAAGCGTGTGAGCTTGCTGTTTGGGTAGTGAAATTGACGGGCGTTCACATGGCACCCATCCTCTTTCTCTAAAGTATTTCTCAAAGTGTCGAGGGACTCGTCTGTTGTAATTAGAGCTGCAGGGAAGAGTGCAAACGAGAGGAGATTTGACATGTAGTCTATTTGCAAAATGATGTACATTAACAATAATAATGAATGAGTAATTTAGTTGCTGACTCGGCAATTGTGCTTCTTTTGCTGCGAAACCCTGAGATTTCAGACTGTCTATAATCCACTGAAGGGCTTTGGCTGACTGGATGACCTGATGAGACAAAATAAAAGTGGGTCAAATAATTTTGATGAGTGCTTATACAACGTTGAAGATGACAGATTTTCCACTGGGAAAATCTGGAATTAAAATTCAACAGCCACACGTGTGGGTGCATCAAGAAGTGTGTCATTTCTATATTGTGCTTTGCTCACGCAGCATAATGTGAAATGTTACGGACACAGGTGCAACATTAGTGATAACCCCCCTCAAAAATAAATAGGTCACAACCTGCTCCTCTAGTCGAGCCAGTCCTTTCACCGTGTCAACAGAGCTTCTCTCCTCCTCCCTCTCCAGCCGATCAGCTATAGCAGCAACCCTCAGGAGAAAAACAAGCACAGTATGGATGTCTGAATATCACTCCTACGCTGTATAATGGTTTACACTCTATATATTAAGTCAAATTAGAATTTGAGCCTCATCAAACACAAAACAAAATTAAGGCCCCAGAAGGGGGTCAAAAGATAAAATCTGAGATCATTAATGGGATATGAGACACGCATATTATTATATATATACACATATACACACACACACACACACACACACACACACACACACACACACACACACACAGGTGCTGGTCATATAATTAGAATATCATCAAAAAGTTGATTTATTTCAGTAATTCCATTCAAATAGTGAAACTTGGATATTATATTCATTCGTTACACACAGACTGATATATTTCAAATGTTTATTTCATTTAATTGTGATGATTAAAACTGACAACTAATGAAAATCCCAAATTCAGTATCTCCGAAAATTAGAATATTACTTAAGACCAATACAAAAACAGGATTTTTAGAAATGTCGGCCAACTGAAAAGTATGAACATGAAAAGTATGAGCATGTACAGCACTCAATACTTAGTTGTGGCTCCTTTTGCATGAATTACTGCAGCAATGCGGTGTGGCATGGAGTCGATCAGTCTGTGGCACTGCTCAGGTGTTATGAGAGCCCAGGTTGCTCTGATAGTGGCCTTCAGCTCTTCTGCATTGTTGGGTCTGGCGTATCGCATCTTCCTCTTCACAATACCCCATAGATTTTCTATAGTGTTAAGGTCAGGCGAGTTTGCTGGCCAATAAGAACAGGGATACCATGGTCCTTAAACCAGGTACTGGCAGCTTTGGCACTGTGTGCAGGTGCCAAGTCCTGTTGGAAAATGAAATCTGCATCTCCATAAAGTTGGTCAGCAGCAGGAAGCATGAAGTGCTCTAAAACTTCCTGGTAGATGGCTGCGTTGACCTTGGACCTCAGAAAACACAGTGGACCAACACCAGCAGATGACATAGCACCCCAAACCATCACTGACTGTGGAAACATTACAC
>NC_060156.1:11381454-11408218 GCF_021292245.1 Micropterus dolomieu | reverse complement strand
CTCTTCTGCATTGTTGGGTCTGGCGTATCGCATCTTCCTCTTCACAATACCCCATAGATTTTCTATAGTGTTAAGGTCAGGCGAGTTTGCTGGCCAATAAGAACAGGGATACCATGGTCCTTAAACCAGGTACTGGCAGCTTTGGCACTGTGTGCAGGTGCCAAGTCCTGTTGGAAAATGAAATCTGCATCTCCATAAAGTTGGTCAGCAGCAGGAAGCATGAAGTGCTCTAAAACTTCCTGGTAGATGGCTGCGTTGACCTTGGACCTCAGAAAACACAGTGGACCAACACCAGCAGATGACATAGCACCCCAAACCATCACTGACTGTGGAAACATTACACAGGACTTCAAGCAACGTAGATTCTGTGCCTCTCCTCTCTTCCTCCAGACTCTGGGACCTTGATTTCCAAAGGAAATGCAAAATTTATTTTCATCAGAGAACATAACTTTGGACCACTCAGCAGCAGTCCAGTCCTTTTTGTCTTTAGCCCAGGCGAGATGCTTCTGACGCTGTGTCTTGTTCAAGAGTGGCTTGACACAAGGAATGCGACAGCTGAAACCCATGTCTTGCATACGTCTGTGCGTGGTGGTTCTTGAAGCACTGACTCCAGCTGCAGTACGCTCTTTGTGAATCTCCCCCACATTTCTGAATGGGTTTTGTTTCACAATCCTCTCCAGGGTCCGGTTATCCCTATTTTTTTTTTTTACCACATCTTTTCCTTCCCTTTGCCTCTCTATTAATGTGCTTGGACACAGAGCTCTGTGAACAGCTAGCCTCTTTAGCAATGACCTTTTGTGTCTTGCCCTCCTTGTGCAAGGTGTCAATGGTCATCTTTTGGACAGCTGTCAAGTCAGCAGTCTTCCCCATGATTGTGTAGCCTACAGAACTAGACTGAGAGACCATTTAAAGGCCTTTGCCCGTTTTTTTTTAGTTAATTAGCTGATTAGAGTGTGGCACCCGGTGTCTTCAATATTGAACCTTTTCACAATATTCAAATTTTCTGAGATACTGATTTTGGGGTTTTCATTAGCTGTCAGTTATAACCATCAAAATTAAAAGGAATGAACACTTGAAATATATCAGTCTGTGTGTAATGAATGTATACATTATACGAGTTTCACTTTTTGAAGATGATATGCTAATTATATGACCAGCACCTCTATATATATCTTTTTTGTCCCTACATAACTGTCAAAGTTCAAATGAAACAATTGGAGAAGGTTAAATTTCACATCTCACAACTAAAACATATTTAAGGTGTGATGAGGGGTCTCACACAGACAGCAGTACCCTAGAGGGTTGTTATGCAGCCACACTGCGAAACATTCCTTTGAGATTTTACTTTTGGGCTGTGTCCAGGATGCGTTGCTCCATGCTCTGGCTCTGCACCTGCTGTGTGGACAGCAGGTATTTGTCCTTCATCAGGGCCTCCCAGGACAACAGCTCCTCTTCCTCTGCCTGAAGAAGCTTGTTCTCTGAAACACAGCGTCACACATTGAGTTAAAGCAGAAAGGGGACATTTTAACACATTAAAATCTCTAGTGGTACATCCTAAAGAAAACTGGAGTTGTGAGTTGAGTGTATGAACACTAAAAATGGACTCAACAGTATCAACCGATAAGGAGTCAAAGGTCATCGCCCAGTCATTAGACATTCATATCCAAATCTAAGGACTACCTTTAAAGTTAAGTTAGTTAAGGGTTACCATCTCCCCTCATCAACAACCAAAATTCCATAAGTAGGTCACACAATATTAATAACCACGATGGCTGAACTCCACCTGCTAATAAAGGCCATAAGATGTGTCTGAAAGTTCTGGAAAAGTTCGAGCAAGTGCTTTTTGTCAAACTCTTATTTTCAAGCTCAGAATAGAGAAAAAGTCACAATCCCACTTCTTGTTTTTGCTAGTGGAGTTTCTCAGCTGCAATGGAGATGGTTTAGATGTGATCATGTGGGAGATGGTAACCCTATAGTAAAAAACATCATATAAAAGCTCTTAAATGAAAACCCACCATTATAAAATCAGTGAAGTCTAATATGAGTAAGAATGTCATTGTATGAAAAGTAAATGTTTTCCCATAGTGATAAATTTACAACCAGAGAAGAAGTCTGCAGCGTATAACCATGAAGTCTACCCATATAGTCGTTCAGTATGTGCAGAAATAAATAATTTAATACTTACTAAACTCTTTGCATATGATGGGAGGTCTGCACAGAACTATGTTCCTGATGAAGAGGTAAAGATGGCTGAAGATGATTAAAGGAGGAGGGGCAGCAGGGCGGCTGTGGTACTCCTTAATTAGCTCGTATCTTTGAAACTTCCATATTCTGTCTGTGTTGTCCTGAACTTCCTGGAAGGTAAAGCTGTGCAGGGACACAAAGAGAGACAGAGGATGACAAGGGGACACCGGTGATAAAGTGGTGAAAACACCATCATCCAAGCTACAGTAAGTGTAGGACTTGCAGTAACAGCACAAAAGAAAATCTCATACTACTAATCTTAGGACTGGATTGAGCCACAAAGGCATTGAGCAGAACTCACTTGAAGATAGCTATGAGCAGGTTGAGCAGCAGTATGTTGGCAAAGAGCAGGTAAACACAAATCATAATGATGGTGAGCCACACGGGGAAGGCTGGGGTTTGGTTTTCATTCAGCACAGGACACTTGGGCTTCAGGGGATCGTCGCCATTCATGCTGCAGGAGTTTATGTCAAACGAAGTATCTGCAGAGGGCAAAGAGATTGTTTTCTCAGTGGTAACATATTAATTAAACAACAAGGTCTGGGCCTCTTAAAATGTGAAGGGTGAAGAAAGTATCCCTGAAATGATCAATGCGTGTAAAAATCAGTTAAACCAGATTCATATATACACAAATAAATATGTATATAATTTTATAAGATTCATATTATTCTAGTCATTATTAGTCATTTCACTTGACAGCACTACAGTTTTTCAACTACAAAGAAAGTAATACTATGTTCCTTCTCCACTCACTATCAATATCTGTGGGGAAATTTCCAAATATGATGAGGTACGGCTCATAAACTGCCCCCCGGAGAATCCAGTTCAGCCGATTTTCATTGTTGATAAGGATGCCTTGTTTGGCCACGCCGTACGCCACAACCCAGATACTCAGCAGGAACATGAAGAAGAACATATCCATCATCTGGAGGACAAACATCAGACATCAATCACACTGAAAAATGCCTGGATACTACAACCAGTGGGCACTTTCAAAACATGTAAAACTTCAGAAGGTTTGATCTGTCAGTCTGCACATTACCGAAAGCGTCACATCTATAACAACAATTATGTATTTTGCAGTGACAAGCTTCAGTTTTTTTAAAGGTTAGCCCTGTTAGTCAGCTGTAACACTTTTTATGTAACGCAAAGTGCACTTCTCATCTGCGGACACCAAATGGAGGCCGAGTGGAAGAAGCCCAGCGTTCATGTGTATGAGGCCATCTCACCATCCTCTTCACTATGATGATTTTGGGTCCCAGGGTTCTGCTGATCGTGAAGATGGCCATGAGACGGAGGCAGAAGACCACAAAGTCGATGCAGAGGATGATTTTACCTGCATAGAACAGCTCAGTCGTCAGCCTGAAATAGAAAAACTTGGTGATTCATAGATAACCCTTAGGGCAGAGAGCCCTTCCATGGCCTAAAGGGATTGTCTGGAAGGAAGGAAACTTACCTAAATGCAAGGCCAATAATAAAGAGGAGGATGGAAAGAACATCTAAAATATTCCACAGGTCATTAATGTACATCCTGGCTTTCTTACAAAACCCAAAGCCATCAGGATCATGAAACAGCTGAGACAGAAAAACAATAAATCATTAAAATTGGCAGTTGGAGATTTTAGTAATGTAGTGAAATAAGGCACACTCTGGAGGTAGTAATAAGCATAATGGTTGAGTAAAACCTCAGGGGGAGCCCAATAACTAATCCTGGCAAAGTGAATTAAATAAATAAAGAGCAAGGAGGAAGCTGAGAAGCTTAGTATTTTTGCTATAACATGTAAAAACTGGCAGTCTATCCTTTCCTAGATACAGTATCAGCATATGTAAGCTGGTTGGCTAGCCTGCTTAACTTCAAGTCACGAAAAAAAAGAAAGAGAACCAATGCAGTAAATCAACAGACAAGACAAAAGACTGTCGAGTCGTCAGACCTCAGGGTATGTTGATTTGTCCTTAAATATTTGTACATGTATGTCCCAGCTGCACTCTCTCACCTGTCTGACCTCCTCACACACCAGAGAGAGCAGCCAGATATAAAGCAGCAACTCCCCGGCAGAGGGCGTGGCCTGGAAGTCGATCATCAGCACCACAGCAAACAGGAAGAGGAAGGCGAAGTAAGACACAATGTTCAAGTAAAACTTGACCTGCGGAGAGCTGTACAGGCAGACCAGTCTGGACCACTTGCTCAGAGGCTTCAGGTGCTGCGGGCTAGTGAGGTCACAGGGGTCAGAATGTCATTTGATGTTGTGGGTCCCTTATTTCTCGCTTACCCTTAACTGACATGCTAGTGACCTCCGAACTGGATGGGGTCATATGCTGTCAGTGCATTAAGAGGCAACTGTCTACTTACGGGCCGTGAGAATTTGTTCGAAGTGTACTTCCTGTCACTTTCTCCACTGTCTTGATCTCCTCATCCTTCTCAATTTCTCTGTGGATGACTTCATCACGTCTAGGGAGAAATTTTATTAATTAAGAAACGATATCGACCAATCATCGCTGTAGATGTAGTGAAAGCAGTAACACACAAATCAGTTATGGTTAGCAGAAAAAACATTAAAAGAAGTCTTGCTGCCACCAGATGGTGTCAAATAAATACAAATACTGTGTGTTTTCTGTGGGAGAAAGGCACAGAGCACTGCTATATTACACCAAATCTATGAATCTGTATTGAATGTTATTACATTTTTATTACTGTAAGTAGACAGTAATAGAAGCATCTTACATTTTATTCAGCAGACCACATAGGTGGTATGTTACTTAGCTTCAGACCTCCTTGACATGCTGTCACACACAGTATTGGTCCTAAACTAAGCAAAGAAACATTTTCCTGACTGTTTCTGAAGAAGGTGCGCCTCTAGATTTTTTTAAGATGAAGGAAGAGGACAATGGACTCAGGACCCCTTTATGATACTTATATGGTTATTCTTGTGATTAAAGGGGCCATGAAAAACATTTGACTTCATCCAAATATCAGAAAGCACCAGTAAATTGTATTCAGTATACATGACAGCATTATTATCTTATGAGATGATCTCATGTCTTGCTTGTTGTTTGACCATGCCAAACAATCATTGGCCAGGCTGACTGTGATAAGATGGCTGCCCTTACATTTTCACACATGTAACTGTTGGAAAGAGATCTCATATTTTTTTCTCCAAATATAATCTTGGATCTGAATTCAAGCACAACAACTTCTGTTACCAAGTTTTCACCCTTGTGCACTGCCTTTAGAAACAAGTGGTGGTACAAATGGTGGCACTGCTGCTACTAGTGTTTTGTCAGACCAAGTCACACCATGCAGACAGATGTGCTGAATCAATGTGGTCATATTGAGTAGGTAGTTTAGTTTTGGAGAGCATATCAATTTCTGACTGCTCTTCTGCTTCAGTGGTTCAACTGAACTTTGTCTGTGTTGACATCTTGTGCAAGTCCCTTGAATCTGGGAGAGTTGTCAGACTGACTTTTTTACTGACTAATTTAAATATATTTATTTATTTTACAGCTGATAAGACTAACCTGAAAACCAAAAAGCCAGTGAAGATAAGTGGGAAGAAGACAATGGAGATCAGCACTCTCCACACAGGGTTGACAACTGAAAGCTCACCACACCAGATCTGTGTCAGAAGAGACTTGAAGACAGACATGTTATCAGATCAGGTAGTGCTGAACCTACAGCGATTCATGCTGCTGAAATACTCATTCATCAAGTTAAAGTCACTGATCACAATTGTTCTACTTTGTCTACTCCAAAAACTTTGTGTGCAGTGAATTTTCTACAGTGCAAACAGATAGAAGTCTCAGGATATCAAGACGCACTCCTGAATTCTAAAACTGAAGAAAAGTCCCTAAATATATAAATGTGGAGGTTTGCTCTACCTGAACTCCTGACTGAGCTATAAAGCTTTTATCATCAGCCTCCAGTGCCAGCCTTAGACACGTCGTCTTTCCCCAGAATGGTGACGCACGAACCAACAACTTCTGAGCCCGCTCTTCGTCACTTCTGTGGCATTCACTGAACACACCTGGGACACACACACACACACAGAAGACAAATGTTAACCTTGTAAAATCCCTATATTTTACACCAGTAAAGCCACTCATTATGTCTGTGGTATTCTACCAATGGCGTGTTTCTCATAGTGATTGGCAAGCGCTTGCATGTCCTTTGCCTCATCTGCATCACTTCCTTCCTCAGCCATTTTCTTCAGGATCTTACTGGCGGCCAGGGCAGCACACATGCAGTCTCTGCACTGTGCACATACAGATACAGAAATCTTTCTGCAAGGCCATGTATACGCACAACACACAAATGACCATTTTCAAACCTTGTCTGTATTAGAGTAAGTGTTTACCTGCTCCCAGGCAATTTCAGCCAGCTCCTTATTGTTCTGGACAACAGCCCAAAGGAAAAGGTCTGTCCCTGAGTCCCTCTGTGCTTCAGTACTGTCCTCAATGAGTGGAGCTGGGGAATCCGTCTGACTCTTAGACAGCTAGAGGAAAAGTGAAGGAATTTGTTGCATTAATTGCATTGTTTATGGCCGTAGCTTTGATTTCAGATATACTAATTATAAAACTCTCCCAAGTCATATGCCCCTTAAAAAAATCTGTTTTTAGTCAGTTATACTTCCTGTAAATTTTATTTTTAAACATAAGATCGAAAACACCCTCTCCACAATTCTGGTGGACAAATACTGAATCCTTTATCCCTTTATTTATTTGTTGGCCTAATTGAATACTTACTAAACTCTTTGCTGATGATGGGAGGTCTGCACAGAAGTAGTCTATTTAAATCATACTGGAATTAACCCAGAAAATATCACCATGTGAGAGGTTTTTACCATGACCCTAATCAGATTAGTGGGTATGTATATGTGTAGTATGAAGCATTTTGTTTTTGTGCCAAACTAAATTCATTCAATCATAGTGTGTGTGTTTTCCCCATACACTGGTTGACATTGCAGAGCACAGTATTTAATGGATAAACAGACTAACTGATAGAGATGTATCCACCATAGTCATGTTGAAGTGATTTGCCGTGGGAGGGGGGGGGTAGAGGGCCTCGGTGAAACTGCCCAGCAGGTGGCGCACCTCATCAGACACATGAGTCATGTTGATCAGTTCGCAGTGCCCTGAGGGACACCGAGGCCTGTTTCCAAACACTTGCCCCCTGCTGTGGCGAGATCTGTGGACCCGCTTGGCCAGCTTGCGGAGAAAGAAGCAGCCGGGCAGCTGTCTGTAGAGATCACACAGAGTTTCCATGTCCTGCAGGAAGTCCCTGAGACTCACACCGTTCTCCAGCAGCAGACTCACAAACCGAGGCTTGTTGCCAACCAGGGCCGAGAACATGGCCCAATGGAGGTCACTGGACTGGATGGGAACAAGCCAGTAGAACAAGCCAGTTGGAACGCACTTTATTACGATATTCATACTATAAAAATACTAAGTGAAGTAATACTATAGTGTGCATATAGTATTGCTAGTGTTTACTGTAGTGTTACTATGTTTTTTCAGGAAATTACTGCTATACTACTGTATATTGTTTATACAGTATTACTATGATATTTTCTGTGTTTTCTTTTCAACGCACTATAGAAAGTTAGCAGCAGTTAGCATGCAGTGCAGCATGTTGTTAGTATGTTGTATAATTAGTAGTAAGTTAGTATGTTGTATAATAGAACCCACCTTCCACTGGCTCTCATCAGGAAAGATCTCAGTCTCAGCTATGTCCACTCGGTTCCAGGCTATAGCCAGCTCAAGCTGCCTCTTCCAGTACTCGATTCCCAGTGATTCGCTGGTCCTCGAAGCTGAGTGGAGAATTTATAGTGACAAATTTTAAGTGACACTCTTAACACATTCTGTTTACATGGAGTCAACGGACTGCTGGAGAGAAACCCAAACGATCATCCACAGCCCTCAATCAAGGCAATTTTTACTATATATTGACCCAGCTAAGTCTGTTAATTGTCAGTGGGGTTTTTTCACACCAACAGTTCAAAACCCAAAGATATTATTCAATTTACAGCAATGTTAAATGGAGTAAAGAAGCAATCAATCATATAATTCAACGAATTTTCTCAACAAATTGATAAGTTGATCAATTATTTCAGCATTTCATGCCACAACCTGGGGTCACACTGCATGGTCAAAAACAAAGATTCTATTATTAAATTTAGCGGCACAGATGAAAAGATTTGTGCCTGCTAAGTGAGTAGGATGACTGCCTGGAAATGCATTTTGATTCCACTCTTAATGAAACTTTAGGCAAAACAGTGTAGCAAGAATGATGAGCCATCAGGAGCGTTAAGTGAATTATCAGCTTGGTGGACTGTCATTAGGGGCACTTTGGCTCAGTATACTTTTTTTTAACAAAGCATTAAGCTTGATCTAAATGGATTTCGTCAGCCTTTCTCAAGACCACCATGAGAAAGAATACATTTGCGAGAAGCATTACTGTAAAGTGTGGCTATCATTGTCTTTCTGTACAGAAAAGCAATTATTAAGTTGGAAATATCTGCAAGAATATCGTAATTAGTTTTTGACCTTAGCACATTTGATACCACAGTCCATTCACTTAATTTTCTGTGAGGTAACATTATACTTGCTAAGAAGAAGCTGGTTGGGCACCAAGCCTTTCCATCCTCGTATATAATGATGTCTTGTATGTCTATCACTATTTATCAGCATGAAAACCAAATCCTTACCTTTGAGTAGTGCTTGAAGAATAGCCACATCCAGATCCCCATGATTGTCCTCGCTGACTCTGAATACTGTCAGAAGGTTAGACATCCTGATGATGTCCTGAATCTGGCACAGGAAGCAGACACTGTGCAGCCTTTTGCCTCAAAGCAGCATGAATCACTTTCTCCAGGTCAGCAGATGATAGAAAATATTTTGGATATAACTTTGGATATGTTTTTAAGTGGGGAAAAGCAGGACTGTACAACCTCCTCGACGTCAGTGTTAAGCAGGACCCCGGATTTCTAGCATATAGATTTTTAAAAGACTGGCAAGGTTATACTAGATGAGCTGAAAGGAGTTGGGGTCACAGAATAATATGATCTTTGACTTCTAGTTACGCAGCTGCAGAAAAGTGTTGGACATCCAGCACTCTATCTGCCTCAAGGCAGTAAAATCAGAGTGCTGTCAGCAAAAAAAAATACTTTGTATTTGCCTATCTTTTGATTCTTACAAGCAAGACAAACCATAGCCAAGTTTAGGAAATCAGTTAACAGACCAAGTATACAACTTTGATGGTCTCGCTAACATTTATGATAAAGGAGAACTCCTTTGAGAGATCTTTTATGGAGGTCTAAGAGGGGGTGAAATTTGTGGAAGCCTTTTTGCCTTAAACATTTGTTGATGTCATAATGTTTGCACATTATTCTTTATATCCCTGCTTTTACTTAGAGATGTTTTGTATGCTATATCAAAGCCGAGTGCTATTAGTTGACATTTTGCTTAGACATGTATTTGATGAACTATTTAGAAATTTCAAGTATTAATCATTTAAAGAAACTGTATTTGTCAATAATGCATTTATACATTTAGCTGACACTTTTATCCAAAGCAACTTACAATTGCTATATATGTCAGAGGTTGCACACCTCTGGAGCAACTAGGGGTTAAGTGTCTTGCTCAGGGACACAATGGTCCAAGTTGAAATTAAAACTTCTCAAAAATACCACTATACTACTATTTTAATATAATAATACTATTTTATTTAGATAATATACTATTTTATACATTATATATTAATGATCCCCAGAGAGTGAGGGCCGACTAAATTTGGTGATCTCTTGATTTTCGGGAGTGAAATGTCTTGACAACTACGGGATGGATTTCCATATATTTGGTACATTCATGGTCCCCATAGTGTAAATTTAACAACTTTGATCTGATCTTGAGCTGATCTTTGATCTAGCACCATCATATGGTCAAAATTTTACAATACTATGGTTTATGATAAATAGCGCTGTCATTGTGAGCATGTTAGCATGCTGATGTGAACACTAGCTTAAAGCACAGCTGTGGCTAAGTAAAGCACAGAGAGCCACTAGCTGTAGATTTTTCATCTTGTTTGCAACAACAAAAAGGTAGCTTGGTAATCAGTCTTTAATTGTTGAGGTTGTCAGTATGTTCACATACCTTCTTGGTCCATTCTATGAGGTCGTGGAAGTTTTCAGACTCTTGGCCAAAGAACTTTTTCATTAATTGGTGGATGAGGGCGATAGTGACCTGGGTCACTGACAGTCCTGCCACCTGGGCTATCACATCTGCTATTCTCCCAGAGCCCTCCAAGATCACACATGGTGTATTATTCTGCATGGCATTATAGATGGTCTGAGAGGAGAAGCACAAGACAGTCATACAAGACAGAGCTACACCGAGAGAGAGAGACAGAAAACTGATAGCTCACATTTAGAGTGCCTGGTCCTCCATCCAAAACCAAACAGATCACAGGGATGGTTATGCCACTCTCTGGAGGTTAGACAATAAAACATCAATAGTAAAAGCCAGGCAGATAAAAAGTAAAATCTGATTTGAGATGTTATCTGTAAAAGGCTTGATGCTTTTGTAGACAAGGCATCAGCTATAACCTTTTGTTCCAAGAGACTTTCCAGAGATGTACTTCTCCAGACGGCTACGCAGTTCAATCTCCACACCGTATCGTCCCTGTGTCCCATCGTCCACCAGCAGGAAGTGGGTGTGGTTGTTATCAAGGCAGGAGAGTCGGCCCTGGCCCTTGATGTCCATCAAATAATGAGCTGGAAAACAACCCTGCACGCAAAGAGGAGGAGGAGGGAGAAAGGAAAATAGAATCCGAATCAGAAAAGATAGACATAAACCTGTATAAATATAAAAATGTGAAATTGACAAAAAAATACAAGTTATTGAAGAAGAATAAAGACAATATGGCATTTAATTATTTACAGGAGCATAAAACAAATTGGATATGCTGTGCAAGAAGACTGTATGATATGCAGGTGATGAATCCATGCCAAAAGCAAGAGGCAAGCCACCTGTGTAAATGTGTTTATCATACCTCTGAATTCACCAAAGCATCCCTGTTGTGAATTACTCCCCACGTTGGTACTCCGATAGCCACGATCTGGCCCTGCATGGAGCTGCTCAGGGCATAGTCTCTCACAGCCTGCCCTACATGCTTCATCACACCTGTGTGCGTACCACCGGTGATGATCCATGCACCTGTGTAGAACATAACATGTGTCTCAATTGAATACCACATACTGTACATATAGCTACTATATTTCCACATTTTATGGCGATATAGTATGTGTACAGTAAAATTTTCTCAAATCAGACAACCTCACAGTGATGAAAAGACTCCAGGAAGTCACTGCTCTCGTCTTTCCCAGAGGGAAAATCTTTTGCTCAGAATATTCATTTCTTTAACTCTTGAGATAGCACTAAGATCTCATATATCTTTTTGAGATCCCTTCAACCTTATTTGTTGCTCCTAAAACCCCCTTAGTAGAAAAGACACGATAAGGAGTGATTGAGTTTTTGAGACTTAGGTAAGACTAATGGATAATGAATTGAGATTACAATAAAAGAAATGGAAGTAACAGATGAGATCTCATCATTGTGTCTTATTGAGATACAGTCTCTTCAACCTGAACTGTTGCTCCTAAAACCCCCTTAGTAAAAAAGATAAGGAGAGATTGAGTTTTTGAGACTTGGGTAAGACTAATGGAGATTACAATAGGAGAAGTGGAAGGAAGAGATGAAATCTCATCTTTGCATCTTATTGAGTTCATTAATTTCTTGCTTATTGCTCCTAAAAAGCCATTAGGAGCACTAGGGAGACGTTAATGAGTTAGTGGTCTATGCCTGAAGAACCTTACTGGAACTTTGTCCTGAGCAGGATTTGAACTCACATTTTGCTATTCAAAGAGCAACGACGCTGCCACTGCACCATCCAGCTACAATTAACAATGAAGAACTGGTTGTCTTTAAATATAGTACATTTGTCTTTACTCAAAAGAGGAGAAATACCATATCCACAATTAAAAGTCCTCAAGATTCATTCTACTCAAGTAAAGGTATAAAAGTATAGTAAATAGTATAGTAAATGTAAAGTGTTAAGTAAATGTACTTAAGTATCAAAAAGTAAAAGTACTTATTCTGTATGACATTGTTGTTTCTAGTTTTTGTATCTCAGTTCTTCTGTCCTTACTGAATTCATCTCTAAACATCATGTCAGAGTGGTGGGTGTTCCAGTTATGCTGGCTGTGACTACCTTAACAAACAGGAAAACAGGAAATTTGAACATGCATTATTTTCAATGACAGGATATATTTTATTCTTCTTCTCAGTTACTTGTAACTACAGGTTTCAGAAAAACAGCAATAAATAAGCTAAGGCCCTGCAATGGACTGGCAACCTGTCCAGGGTGTACCCCGCCTTTCGCCCGATGTAAGCTGGGATTGCCCCCCCCCCCATGGATGCAAATATGCTAAGTACAATACAGGATTTCAAATTCAGGGGAGTAAAAGTATAGACCCCTAAAAAGAAAATACTCAAGCGCAAGAACCTTAACATTTGAATTAAGTACTTGAGTAAAAGCACTTCATTTTCCACCCCTAAAGACAAAACCAAGACATATCTTCTACCTTTTTCTTGATCCTTTAAATTACACTTATTTAAGATCATTTAGAGATCTCTTATTTTGATCAGAGTAAGTAACACAGATGAGTTATTTGCTCCTGAGGTCACTATGAGAAAACTTAGAAGAATCATGAGATCCCAGGTCTTTGGTCTCAGCTTAGTATTAAAAGTAGCTCACTTGTGCATAGGAGCATTGTCATGTTTGAAGCACATCTAAAATATCCTTGTATACTGTAGTATTCATATTTCCATTAATTGTAACTAAGGGGCCTGACCCAAACAAAAAAAAACAGTCATGGCCCAGTCAGTAAGATTAGTGAGCAGTAAATAAGCAAACACTGCTATTTAAACAGCACAATCTCAGGCAGAAGGAATGGAACTTCGAGGCAAACAGTTCACAGTGTATTTGAACTTTGACCAAAAGAATGGAGGTGGAGCAAACAGAGAGGAGGCGGGACCCACACTCCATAACTACACATTAACTCTCTGGCTAATCACCCTGACATCACATCTCTGACCTGTTGTCTGGGCCACTTTGATAAGACCTCTGTGGAACATGTTCTTTAGACGAGCCTTCAGATGGAAGTTCTTGGCTCCTCCCGTCACTGAGATCAGGAGGTTGGGAGGGGAAAGGTTCCACTGTTCAGTCAATAACTGGTACAGGATTTCAGGGCTGGTGTCTGTGGACACTCGCACATACTGAGAATGGACACACACAAACACATACGTAAAAGGCGAGGATAAAGACATGCAGACAGACATTTACATGCACTCAAGTAATGTTATTATAATGGAGAGAAATGGTGGTTTCACCTTGCCCATCTTCTGTCCCAAACCACCAAAGCAGATTTCTCCGAAAGCATCAGTGCATACTTCCCGGACATGTCTGTGTTTGTCCCATGACTCGCCTGTGAAGTCCTCTGGCTTGATGGCTTCATCCACATGATTGCTCTTTGAGTAGCCACACTCACATACATCCTCTCTAGTGGAGAAACAAAAACTACTACTTGTAATGTTTCCATCTACCAAGGGTGCACAGTAGCATCAAGACAAAACAAGGCTGCTAAATCATGCATAAGGAAGACATTGATTTGAATTAACTGGAAAGTATCTAATAGAGTCATTTAACATGTAGAACTGCCCTCACAGGGCGGTGCCTCCTTTCACATCAACACAACAGAGAGCTGCTACAGTTTGTGCAGCAGCAACAGCAGCAGCAGCAACTACAAGGTCAGTTCAGAGAAATTCAGACACAGTACAGAGCAGCTTATCCTCCTACCTGTCACCTTTTGAAAAGAAGCAACATTCCCTCTTGTGGATTCTCTCCTTGATCCAGGCGGCAAAGGCGCAGCGCTGGAAAGACGGGGAGAGAGAAAGGTGCTTAGAGGGTCTGGCAGCGCTGATCGCCAGAGTGTCAAACAGCCGTAATTCAGCTTCCCCCATTCTGGAGGCAACATGGGGTGCTGCTACGGTACACAGATCTGCCTCAGACTGGGAGCTGACAGCATGGCAGGACAGCGCAGCGTCTGCAGTAAGTGCTGTGGGTGCTGGCTTTCACTCAGCACTGCATCAGTGATGTCAGAGGCGAGCAGACTGCTGATACCTGATTAAACCTTCCAGCTCTGGGACAGAAAGTAGCCGGATGTCATTTCTGGATCAATAGACTGCATCACTGAGAGTGGATTAGTTACATGTCAAATGAAATCCAAAACAGGAATACGAATAATCCACAAATAAAATAAAAGATACATAGTGTAGTTTGTAAATGATAAACTCACATGAACTTGTACTTGTAAGCGTGGGATATGCAGTACAGTAGTTCAGGGTTTTCACAAATTGACAAGTATCCAGTAGTGGAAAGTAATTAATTACTGTACTTATATGGACTTAAGTAGAATTTTGATGTTCTAATATGCAGCACACCAGCTTTCATATTCTCCACAAATAAATTGAGAAGTAAACTTTCATTATTAGAGCTGAATGTATTTTGCCTTCTGCTTTCATGCATTGTTGTTCTTCCTATTCTTATCACAGCAAGGAGAATATTTCTTGAAGCCAACCTGTACAATTAATAACAAAGTCAACCACTCTCACCCATTCAATCATCATGCTGGTAAACGTTTAACAATAATGACACTGTTTGATCACAAGTTAAAAACATGTAACAGGCCACACACTCACCTTTTTAAAACTAGACACCCCTCCATTGTTCTGCAGCTGCTGCATCATTTGCTCCGGGTGAACCATACTCTCAAATTTAGGCAGCATTTCTGAGAAAGTAAAAATATCAGTTGGAAACCTCTCTTGTCAGTTATGGACTAATGATCTTTAAAAGCTGCAGAGCCTGTATCTTTATCTAGCTGACATTTAACTTGTTCAACTTCCTGATTGATTACAGACCTATACACCTAATATCACATGAAGTCCACACTTACCAGTTGACTCAGACATGGTAATGAATCCTTCATGATCGCAACTGGACAGAGAGGCTGTGATTGCCTTTTTATGTTGCACTGTTAAATAGCCCCACCCTATCAAAACAATATTAACCTCCTCCCCATGAAACACCAAACACCTAGTGCTTCATCCAGAAAACATAATCTGCTGTCCAGTCAGGGCTCACATAAACACCAAACCAAAGTATTGTGATATATATGTAAAAATGTGAGCTTAAAACATGGGAGGAAATTCACTAGTCTGAAAGTGTTTCATACATGTACCTTTACTACATGTCAGTCAGTGCTTTCAGACCCCAGATGGAAGAGGAGAAAGCTCACAAACATTCAAAATTCAACATTTAAGGCATGATTTGTCATAGTCAACATTACCCATCTTTCTTTCAGATCCTCCTTTCACTTGGATAAAACGTAAGCCACAACAGGTCGTTTCTGGTGTCTAGCCTGAAAAACTGTGGAAGTGTTTCATGGCCTTCATCAGGTGTTACAGCAATTGTTGCCAGGTGACACTACCAGAGTATTCAACTAAGGATCTTGTTACTCTATGAAGCTCTGGTTGGTTTTCAGTAACAAGGTATGCTGGTGTTTATATTTTTCATTGGGCCTAACTGTGACTGACAGTTCAGGTATTTAAAAGGCTGGAAAGCCATGGTTTTCCCCACACATAGGGTAGATTTACTAAAGGTCTGCATGAGTAAAAACATGTGCAAACTTGATATCACCAGCAAATTAACATGTAAGCTTATTTACTAACGGTGTGCACGGAGATTGACGTCTTTCAAAAGTGCAAGATAGTACCTGTTGTTAATTTACTAGTCTTTTGCCTTAATGAATATGCAGTTTGGGGCGTACCAATTTTATTGTGAAAAGTAATGGGATGTAACATGCAAATACATTTATTTACCACACGCAATGTGATTTAACAAGCCTAAAAGCAATTTCGTGTGAGTGCAACAGCAGCTGTATTTAATACGTTTGAAAGGAAGGTGCAATCCGGCAAGCATTACGCGGAGATGGCTGCTGTTATCGTTGCGAGGAGACACGGCCGTACTGATAGAGATGTAGACAAATTAAAAATATTAGATATTATTCTATATTCAATATAGAGAAATAAAATTATTTTATTGTATTTATTCGATGAACTATATGAATTTAATTATTTTTTGGGTTTTCCTTGAAGCTTTGGAAATACTGTTGTATTAACATTCATGCCAACAAAGCAAATTTGAATTGAATTAAGAAAGGGTTTTTTCCATTGTTTTTTTCCCCCAAAACTTTATTCAAAATTAGTACATACAGCAGGAAAACAACATCTTCTGTAGGCTACATCAATCAAGTCTATGGACAAATAAGCCAGGGAGGTGAAGGGTTAACAAAAAGAAAGTATAATTTTTAACAAAAGAAAAAGAAAAATTTAAATGAATATCTTGTAAAGCTTATAGAGGTTATATCATTTAACAGCTTTTTTGTTTGTACACTCAGATATTGAAAGAACATAGTGCTTAATGTTAGCAGCAAGCTCCAGAAAGCTTAGTTTCTTTTTTAAGAATTTTGACTTGTGCAAATAAAATTTGGTTAAAATAATAAGCAAATTTACCACATAATACTCTGAACATAATTTTTTGTCATGTTTAGTGAATCCAAACAATACATTTTCACACCGCAATGCAAATTGAGGGTAAATATGGACAACAATAAATTGAGAAACTTTGCTCCAAAGATTCTTGGTATGTGGGCAAGACCAAAATAAATGCACCAGTGTTTGGTTTAGTCCTTCACAGAAAGTACAGCTGATGTCCAAGTCCCTTTTCAGTTTTTGCAGGTAATAGTTAGTGGGGTAAAACATGTGAAGCATTTTGAATCTCTGACTTTTTTGGTAAAAAAAAACTTATGTGACAAAAGCCAAACTTTTTCCCAACAAATCTCTCCAACAAATGAGGACCAATATGATACAGCAGCGGGTGTACTCCTGATATCCTGTTGACGAATTGCCTTATTCTTACTTTTAGGTTGCAGCGAAAAACAGATATTCCTTTGTTCACATCCACCAGTGTTAGGGAATCATCAAATCCATTGAAACCTTTGAAAAGTGAGATGACAGCTGAAGGTATCGCATTGAAGACGATGGAGAAGAAATATGGATACCATAGTGATGAATAAATTCAGTGTAGTTATAAAGTTGACCACGTTGGTTGAATAACTGATTTACAATCAAAATGTTATTGTCATACCACTGTTGACAGAAAATGGATTTGTTTTTATATAAAATATATCTGTTGTTCCAAATATAAAACCTATGAGGAGTGAAGTTGTGCTTGTAAATTAGGGACCAAGCCAGTAACATTTGTTTATGAAACAAAGAAAGTTTAAGAGGAATTTTTTCAATATTATAAGTGCATACCAACAAGAACTGGAGACCACCAACTAAAGAAAAGACATAATGGGGAATATAATTGCACAGACTGGTTGGGCAATTTAAGTACCGCTTAATCCAATTAATCTTGAAAGTGAAATTTAAAGAGGTAAAGTTGAGAAATCTAAGGCCACCTTTACTGTACTCATTCATTAAAACAGACTTTTTCAGGTAATGATTGCGATTTTTCCATACAAAATCATAAAGGACTTTATCTATGGTTTTGCACATTTGTTGATCTATATATAAAGATAGAGCAGCGTATGTTACTCTTGATATTCCTTCGGCCATATTCAATAGGCTAATTGGACGCCAATTATCGATACAAAGCAAATCCTCGTTTGGTTTAGGGACTAAAGTAATCAAACCTTGAGTCAAACTCCATGGTAAGGTTTTGGCTATTATACTTTCATGAAATACCTGCAGTAAGAAGGGCGCCATCTGCTGGGAAAACAATTTATAAAATTCAGACGATAGACCATCTGTCCCAGGAGACTTGTTGTCTTTTACAGTTCTAAACATTGCATCTTTGCATGATACTTTTCCAGTTTGAAGAAGTATGAAGAATTTTGTTCCCCTTCCTCTAACCACTGTTTCCGAGACCTTATAAAATCTCCTTTTGCCTTTTTTATATATTTTATCCAGGCTCTCTTGTAGATTAAGCATTTCTATTTTTTCCTCCTCTGTTAAGTCATCTGGTGATATTTCAGACATTACCGAAATGCCTGTGATAACTCTTTGTTCCTCTAATTTTCTCATTTTAGCAAGATTGCTACCAAGCTTCCTTGGGTATTTTTCTGATTCATATTTAAATAACTCCCAATTAACACTAAAAGAATTTTACACCGCAGCTTTGTTAAAAAAATGTTTAATCAACTGTGGGATTTTCTGTTTAACTTCATCCACTTTAAGAAGAGAATTTAGTTTCCAGTAATTGGCTTTATAATCATTATCTGAAAATAATTTAATAGAAATGAATACTGCTTTATGTTCGCTTAAGGGACAGGGAAGAATATTAAGAGATACCCTGCCCTTTAATACTTTTGATACTAAACAGAAGTCTATGCAAGAAAGTCTAGTGTTGTCTTTGTTACTCCAGGTAAATGAAACTACTTCTGGGAATTTAACTCTCCATACGTCACTTAAATCATACCTGTCCATAAAAAGCTTAAAATATGCATTTCTATTGTTATCACTTGTAGGTGGCCATCTGTCAATCTCTGAATTTAAAGTAACATTAAAGTCTCCTCCAAGTAAAATGTGAGAGTTTGGAAATTTTGTTAGCCAATGCTTTAGTCTATTTTCTATGTTAATAATTGGACGTTTTCTACATTAGAATTGATGTTGAAAATTATTAAAACAATCTTGTTGTAACCAACAACTTGGCAGATAAAATACCCTTTTGGATCTGTATCTGTGTGTAAAATGTCACCATTATATTTGTGCTTCAACGTTAAGACACCAGCTGATCTTTCTGAGCAGTGAGAAAACCATAAATCGTTCCACCACTGAGATCTCCAAAAATTCTCTTCATTTGAGTTTGAGTGAAATTCCTGACAAAACAAAAATCTGTGTTCAATTGTTTAACAAATAAAAATAAAGCTTTACATTTAGTTATATTTCTTAACCCCATGGCGTTTAAAGAAACTATATTGACGGAAACACGCATGATGGGGTGGATTTTTGCTGCTTTCCATAGAGCATCTCTGTAGGATCTCTGGGAGAACCTGATGTTGATTGCTCTCGGCCGAGAGCTGGCTGGTGTTAGCTTCCCAATGCGATGGGCGACGTCGATCGCGGGTGTCAGCTTGTCATCTGGCAGAATACTCCAGAAAAGCTGTAATCTTTTCCTTCACGTTTTCAGCCACTCCGTAGACCTTCAACTTCCACCTTCCTGAGTAAGTCTCCAGTTCACACACACGAATTAGGAGCGCCACCACTTTTTTTTCTTCTTCTTTAAGTCGTCTATGAAGATTCTCAGTCATCCAGGTCATAGTTATCCAACGAAGGTTAAAGTCAAGGGCAACTGGACTTGGTTGAAGATACTGGAAGACGTTTCGTCCATCATCCAAAGGACTTCTTCAGTTCTGACTGACTGGCAGGGAAACTCAGCTATTTAACCTCAGTGGGGTCGTTTGCCAGGACTGTCCATACTGCTGGTTTGTTAGTGTTCCTGGTTGCTGTAACGACAGTCGTTACGGTCGTTAGGACTACCTGTGGCCAAGACTGAACGACCATCGTTGGTATCTTCACCTGAGGCCAATAGGTTACGTTTGTTGAGTTTCCTGGGAAGTGATGAAAGGACAGCATTGTAAGTGGGGGATAAGTGGTGGCGTAGACCCCCTCCCCTGTTCAATGACGGCTTCTCCACCCTGGTGTAGATGCTTCCTTGACACCTCTTTCAAACCATCCATCTTCTCTGTCTAAAATGTGCACCTGCTGGTCCTCAAACGAGTGTATATATAGTATATCGTATATATTGATGTCAAAATATACCTCTAGAATAACTCGTGCCTTAGCATTAGTGTTAGCTAACAGTGAAGCACAGGGGTCTCGGTCTGATACAGTGGTTGTGATCTACCTGGAGTGTCCTGATCTCTCTCTCTCTCTCTCTGTGTCAGACCGACCCTGCTGACCAGCATCGCACCCAGGTGTCAGGGCTCGGTGGGCTCCATCGTGGGTCTGGTGCCCGGCGTCATCTCTCTGTCCCCGGGCGAGTCTGTGGCTGGAGCTCACCAGGGACGCCACTCCAAGTCGTCCCAGTACCGACGCATGAAAGCCGACTGGAAGACCAACGTCTACCTGGCCCGCTCTCGCATCCAGGTGAGACACTGGGACCACAGACCTGAACCCATTACTGCTGACTGCAGGACAGGTCCCTGATGGACTCTGTGTGTTTGTGTGCAGGGTCTGGGTCTGTATGCTGCCAGAGACATCGAGAAGTGCACTATGGTAATTGAGTACATCGGCACTATCATCAGGAGTGAGGTAGCCAATCGCAAGGAGAGGCTGTACGAGTCACAGGTAACCTGTAACCGAATCCAGCTGGACTCCGGTCCTGGTTCCACACACACGTTGTCTGATGCAGCTCGACTCTGGTCCTTTTTCCACACACCCATTATATGATCCAGCTGGAACCTGGTCCTGATTCCACACACCCGTTATACTGATGTGTACTCGGTGTGTTTGTGTGTGTGTAGAACCGCGGCGTGTACATGTTCCGGATTGACAACGACTTTGTGATCGATGCCACCATCACTGGAGGACCGGCTAGGTGAGACCGCCTCAGACTGGTCTTTATATCAGATGTTGGAGGGTCAGAACAGAAGCTTCGGTCACATGATCACTTTGTTTATCTAGGTCTCCCATGTCAGAGGATGTAAAGTCCTGCAGGCTCAGGTTACACTTGTTAACAAATCTGCCTTCTGTGTGTGATTGACAGGTACATCAACCACTCGTGTGCTCCCAACTGCATCACGGAGGTGGTCAATGTGGAGAAGGAGAACAAGATCATCATCAGCTCCTGCAGACGCATCCAGAGAGGAGAAGAGGTACCACTGATCAATCAGATGATCAATTTATTTAATTTTACCTGACGATCTCATTGAGATTTAAAACCTCTTTTTAAAGAGAGAAAAAAGAACAGCAGCAAATTGACCGAGCGGAGTTACAGATGAGAATGTCAGACAACAAGATATTTTATACTCTATTTTATACTAGACTAAAAAAACATGAACTTAGTTTTCTCAACATTCAAAATGAGCTTAAGTTGATACAGTTGTACCTGAACAAAGTTAAAGCAGATTGTAAACAGGAAAGCTTGATAGTAGCAGCACTATAATAAATAACAGTGTCATAAGCAAAAAGCTTGATAGTAGCAGCACTGAAATAAATACACGCGTCATCAGCAAAAAGCTTGATAGTAGCAGCACTATAATAAACAGTGTCATCAGCAAAAACTTGATAGTAGCAGCACTATAATAAATAACAGTGTTGTCAGAAAAAAGCTTGATTGATTGTAGCAGCACTACTGATTTCAGATCATCAAAGTGAACACACTGAGTTCTGTCAATCATTTTTCAATTGGTAAATCTGTCAACAGTGTGGTCAGAATAAACAACACTGCACAGTGAAAATGCTCTGAAGAAAAAGTGTAGTTTTCTCAATATTCAAAACTCACTTAAGCTGAACAGTCATACCTGAACGACTTCAATCTGCCGATCAATCAGCAGGCAGTCACTTTCACTCTGAGAACAACACTAACTTTATCCTCCCTACCTCTCCCCCCCGCCTCCTCCTCAGCTGTCTTATGATTACAAGTTCGACCTGGAGGACGATCAACATAAGATCCCATGTCACTGTGGAGCCGTCAACTGCCGCAAATGGATGAACTGAACACACACACACACACAGACACACAGGCAGCTCTCCCTCTCTCTCTGAGGCTGGATGTCCTTCGCCCATCGCTCTGTGGGCGGAGCTACACTTCATATCAGAAGTACATATTAATAATAATAAAACTGATCACAGATTTGATCAGACGTTATAATAATGATGATGGGGGGGTGATTGACAGGTGAGGGGCGGGGTTTATGACGAGGCTGGTCCTCAGTGTGTATATTGCGTGTAAAAACGACCACAGATGTAAATGTGAGTGTAAACGCCACTGAAATAACAGAATGTCGTCATCCTCAGAGGAGCTTTATTAACTTGCACTAAAAAAACCCAGAAAACTACAAAAACACATACTTGACTCCTCCTCCTCCTCTTCATCCTCCTCTTCCTCCCTGCGTTTTGTTAATTTCCTGTAAAATAAGAGATTTTTTTTTCTTATTGTATTTATTACGAATGAAGCTATTTTCTAAAATCCACGGTGAGTTTGAGGTCCGGAATCGCAGCGTGTAAATATGTGTATCATAAATTTAAAAACTCCACCATGAGCTACCTTAACATCCTCATCCTCACCTTCATCACCTGCCCTTCAGAGCGCCCTTCTGTCAGAGTTTAAATAAAGTTTCACTCTTTCTGTTTCCTTCCCCCCCTCCCCGGCGCTGGAGGTGGTGTGTTTTGATTGGACAGACGGTGTCGGGCAGGTGTCACTGCGGCCTTCATCTAACTTTTGTTTCCTTCCCCCAGTGTTTCGTCTGCAGGCGTCTTTAGGTTGTTTTTTTCACTTTGTGTTGAGTTCAGGGTCCTGCTGCCGTGTAAATATGAGCTTTCATCGGGACTCTGCTGATGTGTACAGTTTGACGACATTAAGACTTGTTTTTGTTTTTTTATTATTGGACGTAAACAAAGTGTGATGATGATGATGTTTTTGTTGTTTTTGGGAAAATGTGGAATCTGATTTAGAATCATTTACATAAAATAAAATATTTTACATCTTGAAGAAACACTGCTGATCTTCATTTCTGTGTGTGTGTCCATAAAATGCAACTATTAAGAACAAACCTTTTCAGGAATTCAGACTTCTTCAATTCTTATTAATTATAAAATTTGCCTAAAGATTTAAAGCTGTTTTGGACCGAAGAATTGATTAAAACAAAAGTGGGTTTATGAGGTTTACTTATCTAATAACATCGGGCTCGTGCTGGACCTCGATGACAATGGTTATATTCAATTTTTAGATTTCTGCAAAGCTTTTGATGCATTCAAACATGACTTTCTCTAATCTGAAAATATAGCTTTGACACTTTAGTGCAGCTTTTAAAACCTGATGCAGAATGTAAACAGCTCCGTTAAAGAGGCACCTCTCCTAGCTTTGACCTAAAGCACAGAGTCAGACAGGTGTCCTGTCTCACCTGTTCCTGATCTGAGCTCAGTTACTGATTTCATTCAGCCCAGCTGAAAGGTCTCACAATAGCTGGAAAAAGAAATAATCATTAATCAGCTGGCTGATGATACCATTTTTTTTAAAAACAGGTTTCATTTTCTGTGTATTCCAGTGAGAGACCTCTGAACTCTACACTGTTAAAAAGGAAAAACCTATTAAAAACCATCCTGATGAGATCATAGGAATCAGAACCAGATACTTCACACTATTTATCTTTTAGAGCATTTGTTTTTTTGTTTGTATTTATACTAAGTGTTTTTGTAATTCTGTTCAGAAACAGATATTTAAAAAGACTTTAGAGTACTGTGGTATTACATTTGGAGTTTTAATGGAGGAGGAATAAAAGGACTTGATGTTTAACAGCTTGGTTATTATGGCTAAAGAGTTTATGCACAAGTGTAGCTTAATGACTGTTAGACCTATATTGAGTTAATAATAGGAAATAATTGAAATGTATAAAAACGAAACAAGCTTTTAGTTAGGGCTATTTCTGTTTGGCTGGGTTTTTTATGCTTAGTCTGGATTGGTTTAATGGCCTTATTTTAAATTGTGAATAAAGGTTTATAAATTTAAAAAAATGCCTATTACCGCAATGCGTGATGGTTTATAGGCTATGGCTTGGTTAATGACCACCGGTTCTTAGTGTACACACAGACTGAACAGGTCGCACACTACTTTTCAAAATGCATTCCGGGAAACTTTGAGTGGACTAATAATTGTGACATTGGGACAGCGCTGTTATAATAACAATAAGCTCCCTGTATATATAATGAGCAGTGGAGATTTGAACGTCTCTGAGCAGCAGCTTTATGTTCAGTCCAGCGCTCAGAAACAGAAAGAACTGGGGTGAGTGTTCAACATTAGTATTAGTTTACTGTCGGACTGTAACTGTGAGAGTTTCACTTTGTTAGAGTGGTTTAATGTCAGAAAGGTTCATCTAATAACATCCCGTTGGTTTGATGGCAGTAAAGTTCAGGATGTTATTAGAATGAACGTTTCTGACATTAAACTCAAACTGGCGGCTGAACCAAACTGGCGGCTTTTTACACGAAGAAAACACCTTCAAATAACAGAATGATGAAGATTGTTTTAGTCCTGAAGACTCATTTTTAATTCAACATGAGACCAAAGAAAAGCTAAAAGAACGTCTGGCTGGAAGCAGCTGTGAGGTCGCTGAGGTCCGAACCTCAGTAAATATGTGTAGAACCATAGACTGACTTTTATATTTAGAAAGGTTATGACCTATGAATTATAAACTCCTATAAAACCATTGATCCAGTCATGTGAAGGCTTTAGGACCCCGCGGACGCAGCTCGTTTCTACCGGTTTCCCGCTGTTGTGAAGAATCAAAAGTTGCAATAACGGAAAACACCGCTGTTTGTCGAGAGTTTTTGGCGGTATCGTTGACCCTGGAAACGGTTTTGAGACCAGTACGTTTGGTGAACAGTCTCCACGTTAAAGTGACGCTGTGCGCTTTTACGCACGAGCCCACCGCAGCATAATTTCAGATTAAAATCTCAGTCAGGATCTAATTCATGTTCTGCGTTCTTGTACACATCCTAAAGCTCTCACACACCGTCCAGGTTCCAGCACAACACATTAAAGAAGTCACCTGGAAGCGGAGGTGGGTAAATCTGAGTAAATAGTTTTTTCAGAGTTGATCCATCACACCAGTTCAGCTGCTAAAGTTAAATTATTAGGCTGTAATATCAACTGTTCAGCACTGACCTGCTGTGTTTTATGTTGTCACACAGTAACAATAGTGCCCCTTATGTATCTGCAGGTCATTCCAGCTGTGTAGTCCTGGGATGACAGTTGTAGTTGTTTCAGATGCATTTACTGTGTTATTATTTATAACAGGGACAGCTCTCACCAAGCTGAGGGCTGAAATGATCTCCTGTTTACAGGCAAAGGTTTCTGGATTTATATGTAGGTTAGTGCACGATAGCTAACATTGCTGGGCCATTTCCACTGTACCGAAATCTGGGAGTTTTGTGTTCCGTTAAACCCCTAATAAATGTTGTAAAGATTAGATTTCCTGTCGCATTTGCGCTACCTGTGTCTGCATTTTATGTGATTCCAGTGAAGACAACGAAGAACAGCCTGTTGTTACTGTGTTCTTCAAGAACAGTTCATAAGCAGTATGAACTATACAACCCCAGCAATATTACCATAAATAAGCTTCATTTAAAAACAAGAAAGAAAATCTGGACCTCACTAATTTCCAAGCCCTGGTTACGGCCCTGCTTCTGCCACAGAGTGTTTGTTCTTGATGTCAGTGAAACATCAGAAGATGAAACAGTTGAACAGAAGTTATTTCCACTCAGACTTCATGTCAGCCACAGGTGTCATCTCCACGCTGGAGACGTGTCCACAGCACGTTTTTGAAAGCATTTTAAAAATGGCAACAACAAATGTTAACTAACAAATGAAGAACTGATCATGAACCTTCCACTGACGCTGTCCCTGCTTCCCTCAGACTGACTGAAGATGAGTTATGTGGAGGAAGAGGAGGGCAGCTGTCTGTCCGTGAAGGAGGACGGGTCCACTGAAAGGTCTCTAAACTGCAGTGATGAACCCTCAGACACAAGGTAAGAGACATGAAACACAAACAGCAGCGTAAAGACTGCAGAATATAAAACACACATCACCTCAGTTCACTTTATCGCTGATACAGGGAGGCACCCTACACAATATCCACACAGAGGTACAGACAATGAAGGTGATGTTGCTATAGACTAAATGAAAAATGGTACAGATATTTATAGTAGTGTTAATGATAACAGTCGTAATGTTAATGATTATAATAACAATAATAACAATAGGACTAGTAACAATAGTCGTTGCAGCAGAGGGTGTCGAGCAGGAACACGGGGGCAGCAGGTGACCCGCAACCACAGATCCAGACTCCACAGCTCCAGAGCCAGAAAACCTGCAGGAAGTGATAGGAGGAGAGAGGAGAGAGACGAGAAAGCACAAGACTACCAGAAAGGGGAGAAGTTGTGTTAGTAACATGCAATAATGGGATGAGGTTGCATACAGAGGGAGAGAAAGTAGAGGAGAGAGGAGCTCAGTGCATCATGGGAAATCCCCCGGCAGTCTAGGCCTATAGCAGCATAACTAAGGGATGGTTCAGGACTCACCTGAGCCAGCCCTAACTATAAGCTTTATCAAAGAGGAAAGTCTTAA
>NC_060156.1:11378043-11381354 GCF_021292245.1 Micropterus dolomieu | reverse complement strand
CAAGACTGAACGACCATCGTTGGTATCTTCACCTGAGGCCAATAGGTTACGTTTGTTGAGTTTCCTGGGAAGTGATGAAAGGACAGCATTGTAAGTGGGGGATAAGTGGTGGCGTAGACCCCCTCCTCTGTTCAATGACGGCTTCTCAACCCTGGTGTAGATGGCTTCCTTGACACCTCTTTCAAACCATCCATCTTCTCTGTCTAAAATGTGCACCTGGTGGTCCTCAAACGAGTGTCCTCTGTACTTCAGATGTAAGTAGACTGCAGAGTCTTGACCTGAGGAGTCGGCCCTTCTGTGTTGAGCCATGCGTTTGTGTAGTGGTTGTTTAGTCTCCCCAATATACAGGTCTGTGCATTCCTCACTGCATTGGACCGCATACATGTTGAACTATGGGTAATGCAGAGAAGAGAACAGGAGTACAAGGGCTAGTCGGCAGCCAGCACAATGTTTTTGTGCACTTAACGCTTAAAGTTGGGCTGTAATGTGTTTATTAGACACCGCGCTCTCTGCGTAGAAGTTTGTGACTGTGGGACTGTGAACTACCACCGGAGGTGTATTTTTACTGTGAACGAGCTTAGACCAAATGGCTTCTCTGGCTAAGTTAGCTCGTGCCTTCGCGGTATTGTGACACCGTCGTTGGAGCGACACGTCGTTCACCTGCTGGATGATTGGAGATGGTGTTTTCCTTCACTGGGGACTGTTTTGCTGTTGGGGATGGACGGACGAAGCAGCTTAAACCTCGCTGTGCTGCTGCAGATGAAGTCGCCCTGACGAGAGAGAGAGAGAGAGTTACAGACGTGGTAGGATATCTGTTTTTTTTTTACTCCATGCAAGGAGGTATTCTTGCTTTCTTCACTCTATGAGCTCCAACATTAAGCGTGCCAACAAACTAATGCAGGCCTGCTAAAAGAACAAAAGAGTGCACTCAGTTTACCGAAGACTATTAACTATATTACCCGGGTCTTTTCAGATTGTTTCCCTTTTTATTTTCATATTTGATGTCTAAATGTTATGTGATTTTTTTTTTTTTTTTTTTTGCATAATACAAAGAAGGAAACTGAGCTGTTGCGTTCTTCATGTTTGTTTCATCACATGCTCTTTATCTGTGTAGATCAGTATTTTCTGTGGTAATATTCAATAGGGGTTAAAACCCAGATCATCCCTTCAGCCTCTCCTTAGTTAGTAGAGAGAGTGACAATCATAGTGTTCCTAGACAGGTTAATTTTACCAAGCATTAGAGTTAAGGGGGTTTAATTCTTTATATGTTGCTGTATAATGTACTTGCCTCATCACAAGCCTATGGTTGAGAGGGGTCCAACTGCAGACCTCCACTGTCACTCTACACATCGCGACAGCGGTAACGTTAGCTGACTGGATATCATTATCCAAAACATTGAGTAAAGTCTGAATGCATTGCTCTTGGTATATGTTCGCAGTCAATAGCTACCGCTGTCAATATTGTACTTCTAAATCACACAAATTACAGAATGTTACACGTTTGTAAGTTAGGTTATTTGTCTTTCTACATAGGTAACATTCGGCTACGCCAATGGTGGCTAGGGGCCTTGCGTTAGCTCCTGAAGTAGCAGGATGAAAAGGTAGTTATCCCCGATAGAAAGTGTTTCCCCTGCAGCGGGAGAGCGCGTGCATTCAGCGGTGAAGGCCTTCGACTTCATGAAAGGGAATGAAAAATATAACGTGGATTATTTAATCTATCGGGTTTAGCATTAATGTATCAACGAGGTTTTTGCAGATGAAGCTAGCACACAACATTAAACACTTTTATAGGCTAACGTTACGTTTTACTAAACTACGTATGATTCAGTGCACTGAATTGAGAATGTTTACACAAGACGAGCCATTAGTTTCACTCGTAAAGCAAACATTTATTTCGCGATAGTCACTTTGTCATCCATGTTACTGTTTAGAAGCTAGATTCAGACAGACTGTCACCATTTTCAAGTAAGCTGCTCCTACATACATCATTGATACTGTAAAAGCAGCATCACTGTAATCAGTTGAACACATTGCCTGCCTCAACGTTACATCTACCTGACTCGAGGTGTACATTAAACTGAATGCAGAATTGTAGATCATATTTTGTTCTTGTAATCCATGTGGATAGCCTTTGGATCTTGATGGAAATTGTTCTGAATCCCCCTCCTTAAAGAGGTAAATTATTACCATCACAATTTATAATAATGCATTGCATTTAAAAAGCACTTTTCATCAATAACAGTAGCCTACTGGTCCTACCAGACTGCACATGCAGTCTGCAAAAATATGTATCCCCTAACACACAGATAATGGCCTACTATCAAGTATTTAATTTTATACACTTCACATCATGACTAATAACGGGGGGATATGGAGAGGTTTCTCAGCAGTAGTTATAGTGGGGAAACCTATAATTTCAGTCTATATATTCAACCTGCCATAAAATGTATCCCCACCACAAACCATGTCAAAAATACTATGAAGCTTTACAGGTGCTGGTCATATAATTAGAATATCATCAAAAAGTTGATTTATTTCAGTAATTCCATTCAAAAAGTGAAACTTGTATAATGTATGTTTGTAAGATGTGGTAAAAAAAAAAAGTGTACAAGCAATAGGGATAACCGCACCCTGGAGAAAATTGTGAAACAAAACCCATTCAAAAATGTGGGGGAGATTCACAAAGAGTGGACTGCAGCTGGAGTCAGTGCTTCAAGAACCACCATGCACAGACGTATGCAAGACATGGATTTCAGCTGTCGCATTCCTTGTGTCAAGCCACTCTTGAACAAGACACAGCGTCAGAAGCGTCTCGCCTGGGCTAAAGACAAAAAGGACTGGACTGCTGCTGAGTGGTCCAAAGTTATGTTCTCTGATGAAAGTAAATTTTGCATTTCCTTTGGAAATCAAGGTCCCAGAGTCTGGAGGAAGAGAGGAGAGGCACAGAATCTACGTTGCTTGAAGTCCTGTGTAAAGTTTCCACAGTCAGTGATGGTTTGGGGTGCCATGTCATCTGCTGGTGTTGGTCCACTGTGTTTTATGAGGCCCAAGGTCAACGCAGCCGTCTACCAGGAAGTTTTAGTGCACTTCATGCTTCCTGCTGCTGACCAACTTTATGGAGATGCAGATTTCATTTTCCAACAGGACTTGGCACCTGCACACAGTGCCAAAGCTGCCAGTACCTGGTTTAAGGACCATGGTATCCCTGTTCTTATTGGCCAGCAAACTCGCCTGACCTTAACACTATAGAAAATCTATGGGGTATTGTGAAGAGGAAGATGCGATACGCCAGACCCAACAATGCAGAAGAG
>NC_060156.1:11370164-11377943 GCF_021292245.1 Micropterus dolomieu | reverse complement strand
CACAAAGAGTGGACTGCAGCTGGAGTCAGTGCTTCAAGAACCACCACGCACAGACGTATGCAAGACATGGGTTTCAGCTGTCGCATTCCTTGTGTCAAGCCACTCTTGAACAAGACACAGCATCAGAATCGTCTCGCCTGGGCTAAAGAAAAAAAGGACTGGACTGCTGCTGAGTGGTCCAAAGTTATGTTCTCTGATGAAAGTAAATTTTGCATTTCCTTTGGAAATCAAGGTCCCAGAGTCTGGAGGAAGAGAGGAGAGGCACAGAATCTACGTTGCTTGAAGTCCAGTGTAAAGTTTCCACAGTCAGTGATGGTTTGGGGTGCCATGTCATCTGCTGGTGTTGGTCCACTGTGTTTTATGAGGCCCAAGGTCAACGCAGCCGTCTACCAGGAAGTTTTAGTGCACTTCATGCTTCCTGCTGCTGACCAACTTTATGGAGATGCAGATTTCATTTTCCAACAGGACTTGGCACCTGCACACAGTGCCAAAGCTGCCAGTACCTGGTTTAAGGACCATGGTATCCCTGTTCTTAATTGGCCAGCAAACTCGCCTGACCTTAACCCTATAGAAAATCTATGGGGTACTGTGAAGAGGAAGATGCGATACGCCAGACCCAACAATGCAGAAGAGCTGAAGGCCACTATCAGAGCAACCTGGGCTCTCATAACACCTGAGCAGTGCCACAGACTGATCGACTCCATGCCACGCCGCATTGAGGCAGTAATTCATGCAAAAGGGGCCCAAAGCAAGTATTGAGTGCACATGCATGATTATACTTTTCAGAGGGCTGACATTTCTGTATTTAAAATCCTTTTTTAAATTTTTTTATTGATTTCATGTAATATTCAAATTTTCTGAGATTTTGAATTTGGGGTTTTCATAAGCTGTACGCAATAATCATCGAAATTATATCAAATAAAGGCTTGAAATATCTCACTTTGCATGTAATGAGTCTATATATTAGTATAACCTTTTAAGTTGAATTACTGAAATAAATGAACTTTTGCACAATATGCTAATATTTCGAGTTTCATCTGTGTCTATATATATATATATATATATATATATATATATATACAGTATATAATTTTTAATAATTTGTGGATTCATTGATGACATGTAGAAAATGGTTATAAATGGTGCTTATCTTACCTTCAGTTTTGTAGAGAGCAGCTTTTCTTCGAAGAAGGAATTTGTCTCTTTCGGTAAAAGAGCTGGATATTCGCCTTTCAGTTTATATTTAACTATCTGCTCATAATCATTAGGATCCATTCTTCTACAGTGTTTGAGTTAACAGACAAATCAAATGAGCCGATAAACTTTCTCTCCTCCTCTGAAATCAAACCTAGCAACATGTTAATTAGCTTGCAAATTTTACCCGTGGGCAAGCGTGAAAAAAGGTGGGTGCGGAGGGTACTGTAGCACCCCTAAAGACAGGGGGGAACACAGTGTGCAAATTACATGTGCAGACTACATAATGGGCACCATTGTTACTATTGGATACATCTTTACTGATGGTATCTAACTCAGTCACTGACTATAGTGCATGACTGTAGCTTTCAGCCAGGAGAAGATGTCATCAGGTGGCGTCCAACTTTCACGGGGTGTTTCGACCCTGAACACCCTCCAGTTGGCAGTCAGCAGTGGTGGCCAGTCACTGCCCACCTCCCTCTGGCCCCCAGCTCAACTCCTCCCTCCTACTCGAGAGCCAGCAAGACGCTCTTTCTGCTGCCTACCCAACCTACGGACAGCTGCCTTGCTCTCCCTTCCTGCTAAACCCAGAGCCATGAGTGTCTTCCACACAGACTGCGCCGGGAAACCCCAGGTCTGCCACCCTTTGGCCCTACACTGCTGAACGAGGTCCTGATACTTGGTGGCTTTCCGCTCATAGGCCTCTTCGCACCCGTCCTCACACGGGACCGTCAGTTCAATCAAGATTATCTTCCTTGCCTCCTCAGACCATAGGACCACATCCGGCCTCAGCGATGTTTGCACAACCCGGGAGAAGACTAATTTCCTTCCCAGGTCCACCCTCATCTCCCAGGATTGTGCTGCTTGCAAGAGGCTCTTTTTTTTCTTGGGGGCTGGCGGTTTCTCCCCCTCTCTGACGAACTGAATGAATGTCGTCGGCCTTGTACTGGTCTGGCGCTTTTTCTGCCTCTCCCGCTCCAGGATGTCCGCCAGTTCCGCCAGTGAGAACCTTGTCATGGCGCCACCTGTATCTTCCTTGGCTAAGAGCTGTTTTGCATCCTGCCAATATGTGCGCCATTGTTCCCCTCCCTCTGCATAGCCTACACAACGGGTCCTCCCTCATTCCCCATCTGTGGAGGTTTGTTGGTGATGGAAGGGTGTCGTACACTGAACAGAGTTACTATATTACAACAAAAAAAACCCCAGCAGGTTAGTGCTGAATTCAGAGGATGCTCTGTTTGATATTAGAGCCTAATAATTTGACGTCAGCAGCTGTTTTGTAATGAATATAGGAGCTATAGCGATCAGTGTGGTACGCGAAATGGATCTAACAATATCTGAATAATCACGTATGCACAAATCATCCACCCGCCCCCAACCCAACTAATTAAATATTTTCTGAGATTTATCCCATCTCTACCGGTCTTTTTTAACTTTCCAGGTGATTTCTTTATAGTGTTGATGTATGAGAGTTTTCTTTAATGGTTTATTTTCATGATTAGAGAGGTTGTTGTCAGTCATTTTCAGTGTTTCCATGCTTGCAGCATTGTAACAGTAAATAGCGCGGGACATTTATGCAGCAAACCAAACTGTAGTTATAAACATGACAGGCCAGACATTTCTAAGGAAACAGAATTCAACTTTTAGCTCCTAAACATTTTTAGATAGCCTAGATGGATAATTAACATTAGATCCTGACTGACCTAGTTAGCGTGTCGGGAGATTTAAATAGTTATGCTGATGTGCCCCTTGCATAAATGCAAGACGCACAGCGTCTCTCTTAATAGGGAGATGCTTCACCCTATTTCACCCACCCCAAAATTCACAAAATGTAGCTATCGTCCAAAGCTCTGTTATTGCACGCACAAGGTTTTCATGTGTTTCTTGTCGAACAGTTTTGAAATGAGGGTAGAGACAGTATAATCAGCTGCGCTTGCATGGCCTTCATTTAAGTTGAATGTGATATCGATGTTTTTTATTCAAATGATTTTATTTATACAGACATAGGCCTATATGTAGGCCTATGTCTGTATAAATAAAATCATTTGTTACATAAATGTTTTTATCATATTCAGATTTTAAATAGGCTATTTAGAGCCCATGTGTTGTAAAATAAAAGTTACATGTACCTTGATATTCACCACTGTTATTAAATATGATCATATGTAGGCTATAACCTACATAAAACAATACTTTCTGATAGACCTTGATCATCTGTACATTATGGAGTGGGATACGTTTTATGGCAGATTGAATATATAGACTGAAATTATTTATATCCCACTATAACTACTGCTAGGATGCAAGAAACCTCTCCATATCCCCACCTGTTATCAGTCATGATGTGAAGTGTACATAAAATTAAATACTTGATAGTAGGCCATTATCTGTGTGTTAGGGGATACATATTTTTGCAGACTGCATGTGCAGTCTGGTAGGACCAGTAGGCTACTGTTATTGATGAAAAGTGCTTTTTAAATGCAATGCATTATTATAAATTGTGATGGTAATAATTTACCTCTTTAAGGAGGGGGATTCAGAACAATTTCCATCAAGATCCAAAGGCTATCCACATGGATTACAAGAACAAAATATTATCTACAATTCTGCATTCAGTTTAATGTACACCTCGAGTCAGCCTTTTACAGCATCAATGATGTATGTAGGAGCAGCTTACTTGAAAATGGTGACAGCCTGTCTGAATCTAGCTTCTAAACAGTAACATGGATGACAAAGTGACTATCGCGAAATAAATGTTTGCTTTACGAGTGAAACTAATGGCTCGTCTTGTGTAGACATTCTCAATTCAGTGCACTGAATCATACGAAGTTTGATAAAACGTAACGTTAGCCTATAAAAGCATTTAATGTTATATAAGCCGTGTGCTAGCTTCCTCTGCAAAAACCTTGTTGATAAATCAATGCTAAAACAATAGATTAAATAATCCACATTATATTTTTCATTCCCTTTCATGACGTCGAAGGTCCGTTGCAGGGGAAACACTTTCTATCGGGGTTAACTACCTTGGCACAACACCTGTAGCTTTTTTTCCCTTTGGATAATGTAAGATAACGTTACTCATAGACTGTATGAAGCTACTGTGTTCGTTTTTTGTAAAGCATTTTGCAAGGGCATAGGTTTGCATTTGTCTTAACATGTTGACGACGCTCAGGTTAGTTATTTGTCCAAAAGAAGTTAAAATAACAATCTGTATTGTTTAGACTGTTCGGTGTAGCTTTTCACACTTAACGTTAAACAGTGTGCAAAGACTCTGCTGGCTGTATGAATTGATCTTAGTTGAATTGAAGTTTATGTATGTAGTGGGACAACGGTGTGGATTTGTGCATTTTATATTAAATAAATTTGGAGCTACTCCAAATTCCTCTTTTCCTCTCCCAGAGAGGATCAGGGGGGTTAAAGACCAACTTCAACAGACTGCTAAAGAGACTCCAACAGAAGGGGGGTGGAAAAGTTGCTATTCCTGAGCAGCCTGATCATAAAACTGGCACCTTTGAGTCTATGAAGCTGATAACACGGTGCCTGACTGTTAAACTGACAAATGGGACGCTAACCAGCGATTAGCATTTGCCTGAACAGCCTATCAAAACTGCCCCCCCCCCACACACATGTAACCGTGGCAACTGACCTTGCTCTGTGTTTCATTACCCCATCAAAGGGATATACCCCCTTTTACGCCTAAGTGTGACATAATCCAGGACAGCCGAACTTTAAATAAACAAAGACTGCAGTCTCCAAAGACCCAATGCATTAATTGTTATCTGTTAGTAGTGCTGAAAAGAATCTAAATAAGTTACTTTTGCAGTGTTTTTTATTTTCAGCAAGATTAAGTACACTCCTTCATTTAATGTGTAACCAATGCTTGTTCACAATACTTTCCCACACAATTCCTTTAGAAATGATGATAAAGAAATGTCATACTATACTCTATTAATTATCCAGCTTGAATTTAAGGCTGAATTCCCCATTTCCTAAGGAAAGATTGTTTGGGTTAAATCTAAGCTTTCCTCATGTAACCTGAGCTCCCCCAAGTGGACGAAATAAGTATTACATACCATCGTCGGAAATGCTGTTAATGTATAAATGTCATGACCAATAATGGGACAATTGTTTCCTGTTACCAAATGCTTAACTTAGAACGATACAACTGTTTGATCACTGAGGGTTGATTGTGGAAAATATTTGATTATAATACGTGCAAATAGACTTTCTTTTCTTTTAGACATTAAAAGTTTAGAAAGGCAGTCCCTCGGGAAACCGGAAACGCTCCCTCGGGAACAAAGGACCGCCCCCTGGGGGAACAATGCCACAGGCAACAAAAGAGCGACACACAACGTCTTTCTCTCTCGCTCTCGGCTCCTCTCCTCTCCTCATGCCCTGGTCTTCCGCTCTGCTCTCTGGACGCTTCGGCACGTGTCCGGCGTGCCTCTCCAGGCAAAGCCCTAAGAGTTTGACCAGCGCAACGAGGCCTTTGTTCACTTGAAGCTACACACGCGAAGTGCTGCAACATCGATCTGCCCCTCAGTTTGTTTTATTTTCTTTCTTTCTTTTGTTTTGTTAAAGTTATCAGTCCGTTAAGTTACACTGGTCTAATTCAGGAAAGACCAAGTTCCCTTTTAAGCTTTTTCGTTGAGCCAACTTCACCGATGTCAGACCAAGCCACGTGGTCTCGCCAGCGGCAACGAAGGAAACCTGAAAACAGCCGAATTGCCAGAAGAAGGACGGCCAACCCTTGAGGTTTTCTTCAGACACAGAGAACCCCGGAGAATCCCTAGCAGAAAAAGCCAGGATCGTTCATCGATCATTGTTTATTTTCCCTGTATTTAACCACCCTTTTATATCGCATTAGTTAGTTAATAAATTCACTGTAATCAAGAACTGTGTGTGTTGACTATCTCCACGTCCCTGCCAAGAGAATTGACCCTTTAGATATGAGACTGACTGATTGATTTAAGATAATTTAGCGATTATTAACTAACTGATCACTAGTAATAATTGTATAATTATTAAGACTCTAGGATAATAACAACTCCGGTGGTGCCCTTTTTAAATGAGAGCATTTTATGGATTAATATATTTTTGAATATTAAAATTCATAATTGGGTATTAATTCTCATACATTTATTAAAATTCATAGCTAAGTTAGCCATGCTACATGTACTACGACAGTGTTTCCCAACCCTTTCCTGAAGAAAGTTACCCCGTGTCCTGCATGATTTACTCTCTCCCTGCTTCAACACAGCTGATTGAAGCAGCTTCAGGATTCATAACGAGTTGATAGTTTGAATCAGCTGTTTTGGAGCAGTGAGATGTTTAACATACACGGTTATTTAAACAGTTATCCACAGAAAGATACTACTCCTCACCACAGCCACTGTTGGCATATCCTAATTTGCATGATTGAAATGTACAAATATTGATAGTGGTAGATATTTTGATGTAACATGCCCATGCATTCAGACTTTTAAAAAATGTTTTGGATAGTGCAAATCAGTCAATGCTGCCAACTCCTTTTCTAACTGTAATCTGTGTGTGTACAGTGAATAAAGTAACAGTGTTATTACAGTAGGCTATTGTCTCCATTCATTTTTAAAAAGTGGATACTTCGCGACATGCCCATCAAGTGCTAAGTAGAAAAGGCTCAAATCAATATGCTATATTTAAGGAATTAGCCTGCTAGTTTCCCGTTAGAATGTTGACTAAATAATTAAATATAAATCAGGGACAAAAACCCTCCCCCTATGTTTACGTGATTAAACTTTATAATTTTTTAATGTGTATCCTGTCAAATTTTATTTTATAGTTTTTGCGTGTATTTCCTGTCCTGACCGGGCTGACAGTGGAGGTGGCCTAACAGTGGAGGTCTGCAGTTGGATCCTCTTGAAAGGGTTACATGCTCTTGCAGATGGTGAAGATTTTGAAGCCAAGCTGTTGTCCTTTCTGAGGCATGAAGGAAAGACTATTACTGATGTTAAAGGCTTACTCAACCCTTCGCCGCTTGACATGAACACTGCCCTGATCAATGCCATAAGTTCCCTGGTGGACAAATGTAACAGTGCACCTGCTGATACTCGAAGTTACAGAAAGCTCCGCATGTTTTCTGGCGTGAGACCCATTCCCAGTGGGGAAGAAGAGTATGACGCTTGGGCAGAACAGACAGTGCAATTACTGGAGGAATGGCAATGCAGTGACAATGTGAAAAAACTTAAGCACTTAAAATGACTACATGCAAGCTTTGGAGACAGATTTTGGAACAACTGAAAGTCCATCTGATCTTATTATTAGATTCCGACACACACTTGAATGTGAAGGTGAGAGGCTGTCTACCTATTTGATGAGGCTAGTTCTATTTCGTATAGGCTTCGCCCTCTAAGAGCTGTCGCTATTGGGTTCATCCCCGCGCGCATGCGCAGTCCTGAAGATTTCTTTCGCGCCCATGTGCCGTGCACGGGCCTCTCTCAGGTCCGCAATTTAGGTATATAATACCGGCGAGACCAGAGATCTGCTCCCCTTTTTTCTTCAGCGCTGCATAGCAGTCATTTCGGAGAGCAGAGTAGCGTCTAAAGA
>NC_060156.1:11329103-11370064 GCF_021292245.1 Micropterus dolomieu | reverse complement strand
TCCCAAGAACACCATCCCTACTGTGAAGCATGGGGGTGGTAGCATCATGCTTTGGGGGTGTTTTTCTGCACATGGGACAGGGTGACTGCACTGTATTAAGGAGAGGATGACCGGGGCCATGTATTGCGAGATTTTGGGGAACAACCTCCTTCCCTCAGTTAGAGCATTGAAGATGGGTCGAGGCCGGGTCTTCCAACATGACAATGACCCGAAGCACACAGCCAGGATAATCAAGGAGTGGCTCTGTAAGAAGCATATCAAGGTTCTGGCGTGGCCTAGCCAGTCTCCAGACCTAAACCCAATAGAGAATCTTTGGAGGGAGCTCAAACTCAGTGTTTCTCAGCGACAGCCCAGAAACCTGACTGATCTAGAGAAGATCTGTGTGGAGGAGTGGGCCAAAATCCCTCCTGCAGTGTGTGCAAACCTGGTGAAAAACTACAGGAAACGTTTGACCTCTGTAACTGCAAACAAAGGCTACTGTACCAAATATTAACATTGATTTTCTCAGGTGTTCAAATACTTATTTACAGCTGTATCATACAAATAAATAGTTAGAAAATCATACATTGTAATTTCTGGATTTTTTTTTTTTAGATTATGTCTCTCACAGTGGACATGCACCTACGATGACAATTTCAGACCCCTCCATGATTTCTAAGTGGGAGAACTTGCAAAATAGCAGGGTGTTCAAATACTTATTTTCCTCACTGTAGCTCATAGATCAAATGCGGTAATCACAACATCTTTTAGCTGAATCTCAATGAATGCTACTTCTACTAAGTGTAATAAAATACGACTCTAAACGTTGAAAAAATATATACTTTGAATCATTTATCACAATTGATGAACCCCACGAAGGATATTACAGCGTTTAAAAGTAGTATTTGGAGGTGCATGCAATTCTTGGCAGGTATGCAAAACTCGGCATAACAACTGTAGCTGACGCTAAATCCAGCGTAAACCCGTTTCCATGACAACACCGGAAGTCGCTCGTTCGCGACCCTTTACGACGATAAAGTCGTTTCGTAATGCAATTATAATATGTGTTTACTTGTTTAATGTAATTCTGAGTAAAAGTGTGACTTGTTGCTGTGTTTACATTGCTCTTTATGAAGAAGAGAAAGGTTTTGTTGCTAGTCACATGACTGTTACCCGGAAGTATTGAGAGTAGCGAAGAGAGAAAATTCTGCACACTAAGGAGTCTATAAGAAGTTCTCATCGCCCAGTTCGGAGCGGGACACAGGGTTTGAGTCCCAACTATCGGAGTATCCTAAGGAACCGTGAGTGACAGTACAGACATTATTTGCAAGGTTTAAATGAGCTCCAACGGCGCGACAACATATATGGTACCAACAGAGAACTGAGCAAAGAAAAAACCTGGGTTTTATTATTTGGTTTATTGTTTTGAGTCACCCAGCCGTTTTTTTTCAAAGGTAATGTAATAAAGGTGAACTAATATTGCGATCAATCACTGTGGTTTGATTAATGTTTATTCATGTTAAGGATAATGTGTTTAAGGGCTATAGTTGTTAAAGAGTGCATGGGAGTTCCAGCTCACAGTAACAATATAGCTATAAAATAAGCTAGCTCGGCCTCTTTGCAACCTAGTCAAGAGTCATATGCCCAGTGCATGTTGTTAAAGTAGACATATTCCCACTTAGAAATTTCGCACAGCTCTCTCCAATTCACCTCCCATGCAAAGGTAATCAGATGTGAAGATGTATGATATGGCAACCCTGAGACAAAAGAGTTGAGTGAGGTGGGCTACACACATATTGTATATTTCAATTTGAATTTAAAGAAAAATATTTATGCTCCATGATGTCTGTAATCTTGAGTAGGCTTGTTCCCAGTAAATGTTTTGTTCCTCCCCATCAGTGCACTCCTACAAATAAAAGCTGTATTTGTCTTTTTAAGGAAAAGGTTAACTTGCCTATTTAAAGAACAATTAATTGCCTAACACATACAGATAACACTTCAAACAGGATTTTTATGGAATGTTAACTGGTAACGGTTTAGTGCGCCACCCCAGGATTTTCAGTGGCCCCATCTGGCCACCCCTGGGGAAATTTTCCGGGGGCGCCACTGGGTGATGGACGGGCGGAGCAGCTTAACCCTCGCTGTGCTGCTACAGATGAAGTCACCCTGACGAGAGAGAGAGTTACAGACGTGGTAGGATCTGTTTTCTACTCCACGCAAGGATGTATTCTTGCTTTCTTCACTCTGAGCTCCAACATTAAGCGCACCAACAAACTAATGCAGGCCTGCTAAAAGAACAAAACTAAAAAGAGTGCGCTCAGTTTACCGAAGACTATTAACTACATTACTTTTATTTTCATATTTGTTGTCTAAATGTTATGTGATTTTTTTGCATAATACAAAGAAGGAAACTGAGCCGTTGCGTTCTTCTTGTTTGTTTCATCACATGCTCTTTATCTGTGTAGATCAGTATTTTCTGTGGTAATACTCAATAGGGGTTAAAACCAAGATCATCCCTTCAGCCTCTCATTGGTTAGTAGAGAGAGTGAGAATCATGTGTTCCAGACGGATGTCTCTTTCACCATTTTACCAAGCATTAGGGTTAATACTTTTTATGTTGCTATATAATGTATTCGCCTCTTCACGAGCCTATGGTGAAAAGGCTCGATTTCCACAAACTTAGGACGCACTGAATAAGGGTGGTGATGGCACAGTAGATAAGATGCTGTCTTTGGTGTGAGAGATCTGGTTCAATCCCCCACTGTAACACATCTACCAATGTAACCCCTAGTTGCTCCAGAGGCGTGCGACCTCTGACATAATTAGCAATTGTAAGTTGCTTTGGATAAAAGCATCAGCTAAATGAATTAATGTAAATGAATAAAACAAACCAAGGTTTTTACGCAGTGGCTGCCTTCCCTCCCAACTCTCCATGGCGGAAACCATTAAAACACGCAAACCCCTCATTTAAATAGGCTACTGCCACCTCCATTGTGTTAGCACCTGTTGTCATCTACGCAATAATTCAATTCTTAGTTAATCACCCATAACAAGTATGCTACTACAATTACTTGTGCAATATTTTAGAACGCACAGGCAATTTAGTACTCTTTAGTCGGGGTGTTAGTAAATCTGGCCCCATAGACTTTACTTGAGACTTATTAGCATTTTGCAGAGAAACACAGAGACAGGTTATCTGTTGTAAGACGCGGGCAAGGTGGATATTTTGTAAGCACAGACCAGTTATAGCAACAGTGAATCTTTTTATATACTGTAGTCTACGCAGTGCACACCAGTGCAATATGATAGGTACCAGGTTGGTTTCATTCCGATATGCTTGTGATATGCCACGTCGATAACAAGCACTTACATGTGGCGCACCAACGAATCGCAGGTGGAAAAATCCAAGATTTCTGTCTTTTCGGTGACTTTATAAAACATAATGCTTATGGGGAGAATAAGCAGAGCAGATAGGCTACATAAAGGGGGAGAGAGAGGTGAGTCAAGTGACCGTGTTTGCAGTAAAGCGTGTGCATAGTTCAAGTAAACTAGTGAGTAAACACTAAATTCAGGTCAGTTTGTGTGTACTGCACACCAGGCTAATGAGGGAAGGTGGAAACAGGTGGCCGAGGCATGAAAATATGTTTTGTGGGAATGGATTTGGAGGGAGGTGGTGGCGGCGTTTTTATTTTTCCCAGTTTTATGCTTTCAAATCTCCTGCGTCTCCAACGTTGCCTACCCCAGCTTTAACTCCACGATGTAAAAGCTGGAGCATATGTTAGGTGTAGGAAGGGTGTAGGGCCCCCCGCCTGCTGTGGGGTTCAGAGGTGTGACGTGTGTTAATAGGATGTTTGAAGTTCAGCTTGAGCTCCAATTAATGTGTGGCAAAACATGAATGCGCTGAAGCAATGGAAAAGAAATTCAGTTCTCAGTCACTGTAATGATGACATTATTCAAATAAATAACTTTTTTCCCCTGGAAGAAGCAAACATTTAGAAGACCATTTAAAGCAGATTGCGAATAAAGTAGTAATATCACAGCAGAGACAAATACGGGAGAACAATAATTGAAGTGATATGTAATTTTCAGGTTCAAATGATTTACCTTCTGAATATTATAGTATGTTATTTTGCATTTCCACCACTAGATGTCAGCACACCACCACTGATCACAGCTCAGTACAGTAATAACTGAATGTCTTGAGTTCAAATTCAAATAAATACAAATAACTTAGATAATAGAAGCCTAACCACAAGATATCAATTTAACTTATCAAATATGAATTCTGTGGTAACATCATAATTCTTATTCTCACTTATTCTATTATCACATGCCAATATTATTACAAGAATTGCTAATATTAGGAAGTCTTAAGTAACTTGTCAGCTGCTATTAGGTCATCAACTTGTAAATTAGAAATGAGCGTCTCTGCCTTTTTAATCTTTTAAAAAACAAATGTTCCACCATTGATTAGTCACATAGTAAAATTGTAGCTTGGTAGAACCAAACTGGTTATTGGTTAAGTGAGCTTATTTATCTTATCTGAGAGCGCATCGATGGTGAGGAGTGATTATGGGCAGGATCGCATTGAACCATTTCCACATACAAAGCAGACAGTTTCTTGTTTCCTTTACGACACAATATTTATTCAACAATATACAGTTTAATTTCTCTCTTTTGTATTCATCCTTTTTTTCACCTTTGTACATGTTTTATTTACAAGATTTAAAATAAGTCTTTCTCTCCATTTATACAACATCAATAGTACAGTGTTATCACATCATCCAGCAGCTTCCCTCGAAGCATCTAGAGTAGATTCACCACCGATAATCTGTTTCATACACCAACTGACGTCTTTGCGCCACAGAGCAGCATACTGACAGAAGGTCTGGACATGCACCGAAAGTCTCCAGGTGTGGCTTTCTCTCTGCGAGGGCAGTGTGATGACAAATGGATGGTCCTCTTATTTCACCCACATGAAGAGAGGTCCTTCGCTCCGTAGCACCACAACCGGGTGTATAAACAGAAGCTGAATGGGGACACTGTTGAGGACTTGCACCTTAAAAATCAGCTTAAATGCATCTGCCTCATCCCACCTGACAAGGACCAATGAAAGCCGGTACACCAAAAACAAAAAGAGGGGAAAAAATGTTGCATAGAATCAATTCTGACTTCAAGAACAGAAATTTTGGTGCTGCCATTTTTAATAAAATGTCACTTCTTGATAAACTCCTGAGACCTTCCAGACCCCCGTAACATTTATTTTTTGGTTTTGAAAAGAAAAAAATAAATAGCTGTACCCTTAAAACAAAAATAGCATTGTGTTGGATGTGACATCACATAGAAGTACTACTTTAAAGAGACTAAAACCCTGCATTGAGTGTATACACATTTGCACATCTATATATATATCATTTCAAGAACTATCTTGAGAGAGGTGGATGGATTAAAGTGCATTGAACTGTATGAAAACAAAGCCCACAGTTATCACATGCAGGACAGGAAATGAACATTGTCCACCAGCAGCGGCTGACCAAGTACAAATTTAACCACCTCATTTTTTTTTTTTTTTTAAATGTAAGTGGACCTTTTAAATGTGGATTTTTGAGCTTATGCTTCTTCTTTTAATATGGCACTCAAAATTTCTAGCCAGTCAAGTTTAATCAACATTCACCAGCTGGTGTTCATTTCCCGCCCTGATCACATGCAAATAACACCAGACACCAAGGGATATTTGTCTATCCTAAGTCAACATACAGTACCAACATGGCTGCTGGCAACCTTGGTCAGGGGCACTCATATTAATGACATGAACACATCACCAGTTTTAAAACAGCAAAAAAAGGTGCCACTCAACTCACAGCAAAATACAGCAAATGGGTACACGGCTCGTTGTGAGCCACACAGCACAGGGATGACAGCAGACAGACCAGGTGAGAGTGTGAACTGTAGCTGCACTCCTCCTCCTCCCGCTTTCCAGCAGGAGGAGGAGAAACAGATGAGGGCAAAAAGCCGCCAATTGAGGCTTTTTGGCCTGAAATGTTTAAGGCTAAAGCGCACACAGGCCTCACTCAGGACCAAGAGCAGCGGCTGTGACGGTTTCCGGCACAGCGGGAGTAAGAGGTGTGGGATTTTTTTTCACTGCAGACTGAACTGACTTATATACATTAAATCATTCATCCTTGTTTTAAACAAGCACGTGAGCAAGACGTGGAAAATGCAATACAACAGCTGACAACTACAGTACACAGACGCTTAATATACTGCTTGTACGTGTGAACAGCAAAGCGTAGTAATGATTGTGAAAGTGCAGTGTGTCGTGCACACGTGTAGAGAGTGAAGAAAATTCATGGCAAAAAAGGTGAAGCTGCATCTAAGGGCACGTTGAGCCATACGTCCAAACATCCCTTTTTTGTCCCTTAACTTTAATATAAGACCAGTAAACAGAAAAAAGTAGGCATTTTAACTTAAGACACCCAAGCAAAAAATAACTTCCTTAAGGAGAGGATGTGTATTGGCACATCTGGCAAAGACAAGGACGAGACTTGGGTTTGGCTCGCTGGCTGTTTCACGCATCTGAAACAGCAGTGCTTTGCAGGGCACTAAACATGCAGACGAGCACGCCATGTTCAAATCACTCAGCCTGGGCAGGGAGCAGTACAGAAGGCTAGCTAGCACTGTGAGCGGATGCAGGCATTTAACAGCAGAGAAGATCCAACTCCATGCACATACAGATAAAAAAAAAATTGCACTTCAAAAATCGTTACATAAAAAGATGAGCAGGACATTTCTGGAGGATTAAAATAAATCAGGTTAATCCCAATGGGGTTGTTTGATATGACAGAAAATACAAAAACCTGAAGACAGTCATGTTCTTGTTTTGCAGCTAGGGTTTGTACATGACATGATTGAACTGAAATGCAAGACTGAGATTTTCAGTCACAACTCCTCACATGAACACACACACCGCGTTTATTACAGTTGCAGTGTGAAACCCTTTTGGTCCACACAATTTAATCCCCCAACTGGTCAAGTGCTCCAGTTTCAAGCCTAACAGGGGGGAGGGGAGGGTCGTTAAATCCTGCGTCTGATTGGGAGGTGGCAGGTGAACACACAATGAGGTAGAACAAAATGTTTCATGAACATCCAATCAGAGCACAAAACAGGAGACAATAGTCTAGGTGAATGCTGATGTGCAGTGACTAGTACGAGCCTCCAGGGGGCAGTAATTCACCGACTCAGAAATGACGGCATGCACAAGCCACAGCCTCAACACAGACTCAAACACCAACAAGTGCGTTCAGATGGAAGGACCCCTTGAAAGGTTTGAACCATAATAACAATCCAATATAAAATACAGGCATTGCCTTTAGCTTCAGACCCAAAACCTACACCGTTTGCAACGTTTTTAATGCAGTTCTTCCGCTAGCTGCACAGTAGTTATTTCTTCAGATTTGTCCATTTAAAAGCTTGGGGGGCAAGACAAACCCTAACCACATTCCAGTTTGCTTTTTACAACAATCTTAAAATCTTGATTTTACAGATGAAATCAGAATATTATAATTACAGAATAAAATAAAGGTAATGGGCTTAAAACTAGATAATCACTTGGTTCTGACTGATTTCTGCAAAATCATTGAAGAAAAAAAACCGAACCTTTCCTTCTTTGGATTGTAACAACAAAAAATACCCCCCCCCCTAAAAAAACTCAAATTCAAAATGTATGCCTAATTAAAAACCGCAATTAACAAGGAGGATAATCAGCAAGAACGATTGCACATGAGCCCGGGAATGAAAGGGAAGGAATGAAGAGAAAGCAATAATTCCCACTCTCCTCCACATGACCGACTGTTAAGTGTTATTGCTGATTCATTTGACTGATTCAGTCAGGAACTCAAAAATATCTGAAATGTCATATATCCCCTACAGCTAGCGTGGCATCCTTACGTGTTTTTTTCATCAAGGTTTCCCCCTTTTTCTTTTAGGAGAGTTTCTGTGCAGAATGCTCAGCTTGGTCAGACTTGGGAGGATGCTGGAAACTTCTACGCTTAACTGTAGTTACAGCAGTGGGCAGTCATCCTTTACTACTCTTCTCCTTTCGGCCACCAGCAACGACTGCAGGTCATGATTTTAAGTTTAATGGATGTTAAGGTAGGGTGGGTGGAGAAAACTCTTTGAGATCTGAAGATGTGTTCCTGCACACTCACTCACACACACACACACACCCCCAACACCAAGACAGGTAGACAGAAGTTGTCATAGTAGGGTTGTATAGAGCTGCAGAGACAAACTGCATGAGGATGTATGTTATGAACAGATATTTTGTGTGTGTGTGTGTGTGTCTCAACCATCCCTGCACTGCACATTAGACCTGTGATATGATCTGCATGTTGAAGCTGGGGGAGCGGGACTGCTTGGTGAGAGGAGCTCCAGGAGACAGGAGGTCCTGGGCGTCCTCTGGCCTGATGAGGTGCTCCTCCTTCAGGCTAATGGTGGAGTGGCGGTGGGAGCCGCCTGCTGGAAGCCCTCCTTCCTTGTCAGAGCCCCCTGCCGCCTCCTCTCGCTCGTCGTCACCGCCATTCAGGTTGAAATTCATGCAGTCAAAGGACTTGCTGGAGGAGGTGCTGCCAGTCCGCACCAGTGTGGGCCCCACAGGGAAGCTCAGGTGCTTCTTTATGGGGCTCAGCTGGATGGCATCCAAGTTGATGCTGGCTGGAGGCGACTGCTGCCTCTGGTGATGTCTCCTCACAGCAGCCAGGTGATCCGCAGACAAATCTGCCTGTTTTTCCGCCTCCCTCTCTCGCTCCCGCTCCCTCTCCTTGTCCCGAGACAGCCGGGCCGTGATGGCTTTCTTGATGCTGCTGCTGCTGCTGCTCAGGCTGCCGCCCCTCGGCCCCACGCCGCCCCCGCCTGCCTTGGTGCCACTGGGCTGGCTGCTGTTAGACGCCCCGGAGGAGAAACCCTCGTCTGGGTCATTGACGTTGAAGGAATCTTCCCCACCGCTCATACCATCAGCATCTGAACATGAACACGCATGACCATGGAGAAAGCAGGATAGACAAAACAGACGAGTGAGCAAGATCAAATGTTGACAAATTTAAGCAAAATTTGAGAGCGAACAAAACTTTTAAACTATTAAAAGTCCTGTGGAGCACATTCAGTTTTTACTTTTAACAGACAGCGGTGGCAAACAACGTCCAAAATATTCATATGCAAATTACTCTTAAAAAGATTCAAAATTCTGAATCTACAATTGAATTTTGAATCTACACAATATCACCAAAATCCAGTGAAAGGGCCTTATTATGCTGATTATTATTAATAATCTAAATAATCAGAACAATACTAATAAAAATGTTGATTTTTAGTGTTCATAAATAATGCAGTCTAATTTAGTAGCCTTCAAACAGGCCTGCAGCGACACAGACCGTGCTGCTTCATTAGCCTGCTCATTATACACCAAACAGAGGTACAATTCAATATAGTACACAATGACCTTGAGCTGTGATCATGTGATGCAATTCAGATCGACTGAAATCTGACTAGCTGTTTGTTTAGGAAAAAAGCGAGTTCAATAACCTGCCCCATAAGACAGCGACGCTTATTTAGCGAAAAATGTCAGATTCAATATATATTAATGATTAACAATTACTATCTGGTGATAATGTGGTAGAATTTGAAAGCACAATATTGACTTGAAGAAATATGAACAATAAAACATTTAAAAATCCATCAATGACCTCGTTGTTTGAAAGCTGCAAGGGGAAAAAGATGATAAATTGAGTTAGAAGAAGAAGGCATGTTCACACAGTATGCAGGGTAAAGCCTGTTAAAGATAAGACAGAGGATCAGCTGTCTGTCTCTGACATGCATCGTTGGGACAAGCAAAATTGGACAACAGGGAACCACAGGCAGCGCCAGAAAAGAAATGGAGAAACCGAGAAGAAAAGGTCTGGACTGACATGCACATAACATGAGAAGAAGACACATGCTCTCTCTCGCCCCATCCCTCCTTTCTCCTGCAGCACTGGCCCGGCGGTCACATGGCTGGCCAGCCAGTCTCCAATCTGTGGAGAGCACCGAGGCGAGTCAGTGTACCTCATCAGATCAATAGCACTCCAGTTAGAGCTGACAGCCCACAAGGCTAAATGGGGCAGCCTGCAAGCCATCCCAAGCAAACCCAATCCCAAATGAAGAGCTAGAAGTTCTTCAAAGCGTTACGAACACGGATGCAATTACAGGATTGTGCCGGTGTTTTTGCATGTTTTAGCTTCTTACCAGTAACTTTCTTATGTTTGCTTGTGCAATTTATGCTTGCTATTGGTTTCCAGTCATTTAAACATGCTACAAAAATCAGTCTGCCGAGTCTGAAATGTGCTTGAGACAGTAAATTTTTAAATTTAATGTCATTGTGTGCTAAGGCAGCTGTGTTCCTTGATGGTCCATTCAAGGACACTGCCAAAAATCCCTGCATACATGAGCTATGTTCCATTTATAGGTTTCATGTGAAAAGGAAAATGTGAGCTTTGTAATAAAAAAAAAGGGAAGCAGCGCTACTTGGATCTGGTAGTGACATAACACAAGCAAGTGCACGGGTAGGGAATGGATTCCCCCAAAACTCAAGGCTCACTGCTTTCATGTATGAAAGATAAAAAGACTTTATTATTGTGGCTACTCAGTTAAAAACAAGATGAATATCGACTGTGTGCTTTGTTATTTCTGGTATTAAAAACATGTCCAGCAGCCAAAGTAACCAAGTCAAAAGATCCAAGCATCCACCAACATTGAGTTTGTTTTAAAAAGAATTTTAAACGGCCCCTTTTTTAAACAGGAGAACATTAAAATAAAACGATGAAATATTCACTATTAGGGTAGTTAACTCAAGCAAGGTTTGCGTCTGCACGTTTATTTTCACTGTGACGTGAAATGAATGGAAACCAATGGCTTCCAAGAAAGAAGAAAATCAATCAAGTATGTATGGTTTATGGTGGAAAGTGGTTGTGATGCAAAGTAAATGCAATTTGTAGTCAATGGGCTTAAACATACAAAACCACCGGTATAATCTTTTCCAATATCACTGCAATGCAGCTCCAAACTAAAGGGTTCCAGTAGTTAGTTATTTCTGAATGTCCACTAATTGAACACTGACATTTCAATATTCTTTGAAAGATTTCACTTTTAACTTGGTGGCAGATTTCTATCTAATGAAACAACTTTAAGGATTCTTTTACCACAGCTGCACCGAGTTTAATGAAAGATCAAGTGAAGAAGACGGTATGGCGCTCGGACAAACACTGACTGTAAGGCTGGGAAATGAGCTGCTCTTCAGTCATGTCAAAAGAATCTGAATGTTTTAGAACACATTTAGCAGCCACACGTGGGAAAGGACACACAACAAGACAATATGGGCCGTATGATAGGTCCTTGCAGTGGAATAGCTTTCTGCTGTTAAAAGTATTGGATTTCTTAACCTTTATAATATTCATTCCGCTCACTTGGCCTCGTTATTTGAAATGTTAGTCTTCCAGGGTTTAATGTTTAAGCAGACGTTTTTCAAAGCCTGCTGTAGCGTGCGCATGCAAGATGAAGTGCTCGTTCCCACTCACTGAGCTGAGCAAAAGCAGTGTAACATGGCAGAGCACAAAATTAGCATACAATAAAGCTGCTGGGCTGAAAAACAATGTGGAAGGCCTCTTCATTGCAGGATGGCGGCAGCAGATGGGTGGTGCTGGCCTGAGTAACCCAAAGCTTGTGGTGCTGTCTAAGACCATGATGGGCACTACAGACACAAGATGTTGGGTGCTCAGTGCCAGGTTTGTACAACTGATGTATATTTTTCCTGTTAAAACTACAGAACTAAAAAAATCTATAAAAAAAACAAAACAATTATCGGACATGGAGAGTTCAGTAAAAGGTCAAGTTGCAGGCTGGGCGCAGAACATGCTCAGTGAGTGACAAGGGCAGCAGTCTAAAGTACGTTGGAGGCATGAGGAGGAAAAAGAGAGGATATGACACGATGACATGGCCCATGCAAAATGGCCACTAGCCACACTTCCTTCAAACCCAGAATAGGCGACTTTTCCACTCTTGGGTGAGACGAAAAATAGCAGTGGTCTGGTAGATGAGGGGTTGTTGGCTGAGCGTCTTATAGACTGGATGAGTTAGTATACTCTGGGAAAGTCAAGAGGCAGCCGAAACGGGAACGGCAGAGCCAACCCTCTCAAGCTGAGGAGGGGTAGTAGGAGAGGGGAGAAGGAGGAGGGGGAGGGTTGGGAAGATACAGATTGAAGGGGCACCTCCTCCTGAGACCCCCTCTCCTCTGAGTGTCCACCCCTGTCCCCTACCCTCAAATGTGATGGGGGGAATGTTGCTGCTGCTGCTGCTGCTGCTTTGGTGGCTGTGAGGCTGCCCTCCTCTCTCCTCTTTGGCTGCGGGGTCCCAGGGAGTGTCATGGTGGTGCTGGTGGCGACGGTGGTGGTGCCTCGCGAGGCTAGGAGGATTGACGATGAGGCTCAACTCTGCATCAGTTGAGTAGTCAAAACAATCTGGGAGTCAACAACACAGACGGGGAAACGTGTTTCTTTAGTGGCAGCAAGCCTCTACCGATTTCGGGCCTCATCATGGGCACAGCAAGGCCTAACAGCTGCCTGTAAATTCATTTGTAGATTACAAAATATAGAAAAAAAAGGAACGCAACGATATGAAAAACGAACTCCCCCATTAATCGCTCGTCTCCTGGGTAAAACGGTGGCAGTAGAATCTATAGGCACCATTTTGTCCTGAGTTTCCCTTAAGCTTTAACTGGTGATACAAAGCACTGCACACACTTAGATAGATGAGACAAGCAAAAAAAAAAAGAAGTGATAAATAGCAGTAAGTGGCACAAGCACTGCAACACAGAGACTATGACCACAGTTACATATAATAACTGACATGAAACACCATTTGGACGATGTTAATGGCTTACAAAGAGAGACATTTCATCCTCACTGATGAGGACAAACATCTCACCAAATAGTTCCCTCTTGTAAGTTTACAGCATAAATCATAACTGAACACTGGTCCTTTTTCTTGCATAACGTTCTTGTACAGCATAATGGATCTACAGTGCTGTCACATCTACTGAGACTGAGGCCTGATTCGCTTCGCTGCGTGCTGAAGCCATGATGGCAGGTTTCACTGTTTCCAGAGCTGCTGCAGTCTTACCCTCTCTCTTCCAGCGGTGGCGTCGTATGGAAGCGGTAGTGATGGCCGAGATGGAGATGCGGCTAATGGTGGGTGTCACCTCCACCTGGAGCACCTTGCGCCCCCTCGGCTCGTCGGGAGCGTTGTCTGGCAGAGAGTTCTTCATGGCGTTCCCCAGCTGAGAGTTGACACATTCACAGATCAATAAGCAGTTAAAATGATAAAACCAAGAAGCCATTACAGGATTTTAAGCCTGAGTGCTAATCATCATCACTGATTTAAGGCTTGTGAAGACACATTTGTGGAAAACATGGCAGATCAAAAGGATTTTATTGTTCTAGTGTTTTATTTGACTCCACAGTTACAGACAGGTTGCACAGAACCTTATGTGACTGACTCCATAGACACAGTGCTGCTGGTCTTACCAGGAGAGGCTGGGAGTAAAGCTCCAGCTGGGCTCTGTACAGAATGTCCTCCAGAGCTTCCCGACCCATCTCCCACTCTCCGTTGTATCTACACATTACAACACAAAACACAAATGCACGCACCGCGGCATTTAATCACTGCATGATGTGAGCTTATCAGTAAACAGGCGTGTCTGACAAGATGCCTTGATGTCTGAGTCACATCCCCTTGAACTATTATTAGATATTTCGTAACGCCTGCGGCTACAGTGAGGGAGGGAAAGGGAAATTGGGCACATACTGTATTCAGTAGTCATTATACCTCTGTCACACTACTGTCTATTTAACCTGTGCTTAACCTTTTTTCTTGAACACAAAGTCCTTAGGGATCCTGTATAGTGAAAAACTGCAATAGAAAAAACTTTGCCACACTGTTATTAATCTTTATTTGCCAATAAAGATTAATAACTGTTAACGTGTATAAAGTCAAAGTGTTGAAATTATATGCGAATGGACATAAAATAAGTCATCACCAAATCAAGACCAATTATTCTAAAATACTGCAAAGCAATAAGGATTACTAGTTTGTCCACAACTTTACAGCTTCATGTAACCAGAAATAAGAACAGAGAAATGACAGTGGACACATGTGTTCAACATGTGGTAAGATAGGGCTGGGCGATATGACGACAAAAGAATGACCAAGCACTGTAAATGACCTCAGATTACAATATATATACACACACACAAGTTTTTAACATCTATTGGAGCTCTCTGAGAGCTAACTACAACTTGTAACTTCATGTTTTAAGGGCTAAAACTTTGCTGCTGTGTTAGGAATCAGATGTAAAACAAAAGTGAGATGAGGCAGACTGGGTGACCACTGGTGTAGAGATTTAGGAGACTGCACTTGAATGAAAAAAGCACCCGGCTCTTTGCCAAAGATGAGGGATGTCTTTAGCTTTGCATAAGGTGATGCCACAACTGCGTAGTCAATGAAGAGGGAATAAAATGGGACAGCAACAATAAATTAACACATTATGTAATTTTACACTGCTGAACTCTCTGATCCGGTCTTGCACATGAAACAATCAGGCAGCCAGGGACAAATGCATGGGGTTCCCTTTAGACTCGAGATGAAAAGAATGGAATGAATGGGGAGGTAAATAACAGACTCTCTGATGTCGCTCCTGAATACATTTTTAAACCTAATTGTGAACTAAATTGAATGATATGCTTGCGTGTCTCTCTCTCTCTTGATATGGTATTACAGCGCCTGTAGCATTAGCGGACATATTAACCTAAATCCAAGAGTGTCCTCAACGAGAGCCAAGGTCCCTCTGCATGTGTTGAGCATGTTTATCTACCCTTTTATGTGGGCCTGTTCGGGACAAGAGTGAATGTGAGCGCTTGGGCTGGCACGGAGGTGACCTATGGTAGAGATTACTAAAAAGGCCGTTATTCACACACACACTTTTTTTTTCCAGGGGCACTGACTGCTCCAATCTCCTGATTGCTGCTGTGTACCCTCGTGGAGGCGATGAGGCAGAATGCATATTCATTCTCTCCCTGCTACACCTCAACAGTGGTGATTCCAGTCACTACCGTTATCATGGGATCCATCTCCGAGGACGAGCTATCATCGAGGAGACATAATCAGCTTTGCAACGACTGTCCTCATAGGGGATGAAATCACCTGTTCCCACAATGCACTGCCGATGTAATCAGTCTGTACAGTGGGGAACTTCTGTCCTTGAGTGCTAGCATGTGCTGTTGGGAGATTTTCAACAGTAGATCACAGCAAACCAGAAGAGAGACTGCCCTCATTAGTGATGTCCCACAAAGGCACAATAACAAAAATGAGGAACAGTGTGTTATGCAGCTCATAAAGGAACTCTGCATATAATATCTCTTAAAGTGAGGAACAAACATGAGATTATTGTCCTCCCGATTACCTGAAATCTATGACTCAATTAATTTTAAATTTTTTCATATTACATTACATTAATATTTTTCTAATTACAATGCATCAAATGATAACACAGTGTAACATTTTTCCCCCATTCCTGGGCAGTAAATAGGGCTACAACTAATTATTCTTGCTGTTGATTATTTTCTCAATTAATCGATTAGTTGTTAGGTCCAGAAAATGGTGGAAAATGTCAATCAGTGTTTCCTAGAGCCCAAGATGACATACTCAAATGTCCACAACCCAAATATATTTCAGTTTACTGTCATAGAGGAGCAAAGAAAATAGAAAATATTAACATTTAAGAAGCTGGAATCAGATAATCTGTACGTTAGTTCTTCAGATAAAAAGGACTCAAAGCAATTAATCGATTATCAAAATAGTTTTCCATTCATTTAGTAGTTTGATTAATCAACTAATTGTTGCAGCTCTAGTAGTAAGTGTTATTTTCTAATTGCTTATGCCTCAAAAGTATAGAAAATGGCTATTTTCCCCCACAAACCTTGCTTTTGAGACCAGGACAGTGACATTTTGAATCAATTTCCTATGAGAAAACAGGCGAATTTGTTTCTTTTTGTTCACATAAAGTCAGAAAAAAACCACAACACATGAATCTAAATTAACATGTATTTATACACCAGCTTTGATTTTTGCCACTGACAGCTTAGGGGAAAAGTCTTGAAGGTACTTGTAAGGCTGTCGACTCCTTATCTAGAGCCCTCACAAATTGTTTCAGAAGGCCCAATTTGATGTGCAGTGGTGGCATCAGCACCTTCCGGGGGTCAACCAGTGGCTCCCACTTGATGTTGTTCCTCCCCACAGAGAACTCTGTCTGCTGTGGCTAGTCCTGCCTGTAGTTGTGCGCCTTGGTGTCCCTGCTCTCCCAAAGCCAAAGGTAGCAGGGAGACTTAAAACCACCTCGGAGATCCATCAGGACTGCCACCTAGCCATACTCATCATACTTCAAGGCGTCTAGCAAGGTCTTGACGCTGTTGTAATCCTGTTTGAGGTGCACCGAGTGAGCCAGGGGAAGAGACAGGTACTTGTTACCATTATGGAGCAAGCACAGCTTTAAAGCTGGATGACCCCCTGAAGGTACTGATGCCACCACTGCACATCAAATTGGGCTTTCTGAAACAATTTGTCAGAGCAAATAAAAAGTCGGCAGCCTTCAAGTACCTTCAGGACTTCTTCCCTAAGCTGTCTGAGGCAAGGATCAAAGGCAGTTAATAAATAAATGTATAAATACATATTAAGTGAATTCATATGTTGTTTTTACCCGTCTTGTCATTGGAAATAGCTAAATTTCAAAATATCTGTCCTGGCTACAAAAGCAATGTTTGTGTGGATTAACAATTTTCTATACTTTTGAGACATAAGCAATTAGGAAATAACACTTACTATACCGGAACAATGTGACAGTGGTTGCTCATTGTGATAAACCCACAAAGAATTATCTCCTGAATCTACAGCTCCCCACTTAACTTTATAGTGAGTTTCAGCTCATTGTTTAGCTGTCCGTTCCACAACTTTACTGTTTTGGTTCACTCTCACTGCTCTCATAGAGTCATTTTTGGCCACAGCAGGCAGCTGTTTTCAGAGGAGAAGAAAGCTCTAAAAACCCACTGTCAAGTACTTGCTAAGCAACCAAAAGGTAGAAAGACACAGTTAGCAACTAGCTGGTGAACAGCTGGAGCCCAATATTTCTCTCAGGAGGTGGTAGAGATAAAAAAAAAAAAAAACAGATCTAACAGAAAGTGAATATTGGACTTGTATTTGCCAGGCGGCCACAAACATGACTCCAAATGATTTATAATGTTGCTCTGTAACTGGTTAAAGATACATACATGGCGTGATAAACAGCAGTCAACATCTGCACCATGAATTCGGGGTCAAGCAGCACGCGGTTACACGGTTCCCTCCAAAGCTTCTGCTGCTGCCGGGGAAAGCCACACACACATAACCTGAGGAGGGAACACACAAAACAAGACAAAGGTTGAGAGATGTTCCACTGCTTAAATCACAAGTTTCCTCTAACTGCTGCAGGCAACTAAAGGGATCATCAGCCACTTTCTGAGTAAACTAAACAAAGAGGAATCAGATCAAACAGTGAACAAAGGGAGGTAAATTTTAACTTATTTACACTCGTAGAGGTCGGGCAAGATTAGATGACAGGGAGTTTGGGGTCTACATGGTCAGGCTAAACTCAAAAAGTGAGCATTGTTCTTGTGCTCTGAAATCTTCACAGTTTGCCATCTGTCTAGACTGAACCTGCTTCAGGCGTTGTCTGTCTGCTCACTCACAGTAGGGAAGTCTTCATATCCTGAATCACTGCGGTGGAACAATCACTGGGCGGCAGCTTTACTACAGAGCCTCATTTTGTGAATTCCACATTGATCCTTTTCTCCCCAGGGCATCTCAGTATTCCCAAGAAAGACAGACTCGGAAAGGTACCCAAGCAGTGACGCTTTCATTCATTTGCCCAATCACAGACAACTGAGCCCTAATGAAATCGTACTTATCAAATCGTCCTACATCGAGGACAGTCCGTATCGAGGTCAGTGTATGGCTACAGGGTAGAGGAGGAGATTTAATGCTAGTTTCAGGAGTGCAAGTAATGAAGGTAGAAGGGAGGAGGGTGGTCACTAATTAGGTGCAGAAAGGACAAAACTGTGGGTGAAAAAACACCCCGTGGAAAATGAAAATGAACCTAGAGGTTTCAGATAAATTAGCATTTCGTGAATTGGTCTGGTGATGTCAGGCTTGTGTTTTCCTCACCGTGAGCTCATTCTGCAGACAGACTGATAGGAAGATAGGGGCATGTAGACCACAGCAGAGTTGTAGCAGAGCATGAGGAAACACAGCACTTCGAACCTGCAACCACACAACAGTCTAAATCAGGCACACAAAACACCAAGAATGATATAATGTAAAATATCAGATTTAATCTGATTTCACTTATTTCAGCAAAATCCCAACTTATCCATTTTTGTTTAACATTCTTTCCACTTTCTGTGACACCTTTACTGCAGAAAATTATGTAGAGTTGCTCAAGCAATTTATTAACTCTGAACTGTAAAACAGTCTGCTAAGCAAACTGCTTGCCTAAGCAGCCTTGTTCACTGTGAGCTACTGTACTGCATGTAGATGCACAGCCTAATATGCTGCAGTAATCATAGATATTTTTACAATATTTTGCAATCATTTCCTAAAAACATGTAACTGGGTACCCCTGATGGCAAGATAAACAAGATAAATGGTAGTATTTAAATGAGAGCAATACAAAACTATCCACTTGAAATTATGTATCTTTCAGATGTATCGTTACAAAATGTCAATGTAGTGCATCCCTGTTTGGTGTGTTTTGGAGTGTGTGTTTGGATTGATGGAGATCAACCAGGAGGAGGACCTCGAGTGTAGCGCCATAATTGACTCTGTGCGCAGGAAGAGGTAAATGGCTAGGCTGTATATCATCAGTCGGAGTGAGACGGCACCTCTCAGGAGCTTTGGGCTTTCTTCTCATAAACACCATCTCAGGCCCAGCCACACAAATGGATTTCCAGATAAGCTATGAGGCCTGGCCCTGCTGAAATCCATTCAGTATATTTATGACTCTTTGTTCCTTATCGCAGAGAGCTCTGGACAACATGCTGGATGACCAGTATCATCTGTGCTGCCCTTACGTTATCAGAGCTGGTGGTTCAAATGTGTGTCTGTCTCTGCACATGTCACTGCAAACAAATGCGTGTAAAAAAATAACTCTCAATAAACTCTGAATTGCAGTGCAGCCCAAGACCATTTTCTGGCAGGAGTCCAGCGCGCCTCATTACTATGCTAAGATTATCATTCATCCACAGCAGCAGGGAAACTGTGAGAGCCAAAAAAGCTTTCAGGCCTGCAGAGTCTGACCAGAGGAGGCTGAATGAGAGTCGAGGGTTATGGTCTGATCATCTTAAAAGGTCGTTTGCATCTTATGGGGAAGGATTGGATGTGAGGTAAAAGAAACTATTTTAACGTGAAAAGTAATTAAGTAAGAGAGAATAAATAAGAGAGAATGATGATAGCCTGGGGGTGCCACCTGTGTTTACTGAAAGGGCCTACAGCGCTGTCATTTCTCTGGATCCAAAAAGCAACAATGGTTTCACTCCGTCGTAACTCATTACGTGCTGCAATTTAATCCCTTTTGTGTCGTTTGTACTGCGTCTCAAATGATTCTCTCTTTGTTAACAGCTGGTGGAGTGAGAGTGGTACCTGTTCTGAGCAGTGAAGGTCTCTCTCTGAGGGTGGAGGCCGCTGTACACCACTCGGATCAGGTCATGTTGACAGAGAGCCCCCTCTGTCAATGCCATGGACCCCAGGCTTGAGGGCTACACACACACACACACACACACACACAAGAAAACGTAACAAATACTTGCCCACCATGTAGGCTTTTATAACATGCTAGTAAATTGGCAATGATGATGCTACGATTCTAGCAGGTGCAACCAAGCTGTTGTTCTCTTTCAAGTTGTTGATTGAAAAATTGGGGCTTTTGCAGAGCTCAGACGGAAAACTTTTTCTCTTCCTTTTTTAAAGTGGAGTAATATTACTAATGTACCTCTGCCAAACTCTCAGTGAAGGTGTTTTTTTCTCACATCAAATGCCTTTAATGAGTCAGGCCGTCATCTAGCAACTAAACTGATCATGAGACGAGATTTGTCATGATTTCAGTGGCTTATTACTACCTCTGCTAAACAATTTCTTGAAACCTTCAGACATCTCACTGTCTTGAAATGTATATGTCAGTCACCTGACCTTCGTCATAATTATACAGTATGTCCCTCTGGAGCAGAGCTCACAGCCTTCAGTGCCATGACAGCTGGACCGCCTCGCCCCACAAATCATCAGCACTTGTTTTGGCACTTGATTTGTGATTTTATTACAACAGGTATGCAGAGTATACTACATTTGTACATGTTGTCCTGTATTGAATCAATCCAGAACAGACAAGTTCCTAGCAGATATGGCTGAAGTAAGAAGAAAATAATCTTAAATAGTCTCTTTCACGAGTCAAACAGAAAGAGAAAGTGGCCTCAGAGATGACTGAAAAAGGCAACTTCATTCTAATGGTGTGCAGAGAAAAAGTAACCCCTAAACTGAATTGATATCCTGTCCTAAGTATCTTATTCTGAGCAGGATGAAGGATGGGAGGATGGATTAATTCAAAAAGAGACTGGAGTGTATGCTAATGCATGAGGCCTGGGGATAAGGCCACGTGATATGCAGAGCCACACTACAGCCTAGCAAGCTTGTTGTGATTCAGGCGCACACACGTGCACAAATCCCCCCACACCCTGCCTCCATGATTTCTTCATTCTCTCAGCATGGAGGAAAAGAGCCTCTCAAGCTTGTAATTACAGTGATAAATCGCCTTCAGCACACGCCACACACTGCAGTCTCATCAACACTCACTAACACTCACACACTATCACCCACTGAGGACTGTCATACTGTATGAAAATATACTCCATGCTCTTTGCTCTGCTTTGGGAAACAGTCCAACAACAAGACATAGTGCTTCTTTCTGTAAATGGTCCTAGGTCAGCATATCCTGTTAAACACCTTGCTAATGACTTCCAGCTCAACACAATAGTCAATACTATTCGGGGGGTGGGTGCACTAACCCACCATGACAGAAAGAGTGACTAAAGAAAAATAAACTGTAATGGTTTTATTCCTGGCTAGTTCTTCCTTGCTTGCCTGTCTGAACGGTCATGCTTTATGTTTTTCAAAATTAGACTTTTGAAAGACCTCAAAGACATCAGTAGTGAAGCTTGTGTGAAAAGCCTCCCACCCTCCACATCCAAAGCTTACTGACACTTTAACACACAGATGGCTAAGTCCTGGAGGTGAGGTTAATGACAATGGACACTGAGGAGGTGTCATCCTCCAAACAGCCACTTAAATAAGTCTATAATGCTCCAACAGTCAATGGAAAGGAGGCGAAAGCATCTAAAAAGATAAGAACATAGATAAAAACATTGATTGATAGGACAGACGGGAGCCCCACCTCATGATATATCGATGGTTTGGACAGAGATGGGATTGTGAAGGAGAGGAGCTTGCTGTTGCCGTCTTTGTCCACGATCTCCTGCAAAACCAAAGAGAGGGAGGAATAAAAGCAGCGTCATTAAATGAATGGAGGACTACATCTGGAGTTTGATGCTCATTTATGTAGAAGAATCAGTACATGTCTGACTTGAATTCAGATTTCTTCCTCCGTGACTTAACCCAGCCCTTCTCTGCGGAATGGGGAAAGAATTTAGCAGCATTCGGTTAACAACAGCTGTACAATTTACTGTCCCTCACGCTAGTGTAAGACCGTTCTTCTGGTACATGATATTGACTCCGACAGATTAAATGTCACTGCCAGCATCCTGGCCACTCAATTCCAATTTCACACTGCTTAACGTAACAAAAAGATTAATACATCCCTGAAAATTATGCCACTTCTAAAAGTAATGCCTGATTATCTCCACCAGTCACAATAATAATACTTATGTACGTTTGCAGAGATGTAGAGTTGAGTATTTTTAATTTGGCAAAAAGCAAAAAGTTATTCCTACTTTGCTCCATAAACCAATTATGTGCAGCGGAGGAGGATCCAAGTGGTTTGTAAGAGTTATCAAAGCAATTGTTTTTACTACATGTGAGCCTAGCAGATATTGGTAACTGATTTCTGACCCAAATAATCATGTTTTCTTTGAGTGTATAATTTATGGAGATGTGGGAGGCGGGGGAGTTTTCCTCATAGCGTTAAACATGGATAAACGTAACTGCAGTTGTCTTGTTTGTTTTTTCCCCACATACACTGATCAAAGCTTTTTTTATTTTCTGGCCAGTGTGGGGCCTCTAGAGTAGATTAATGAAGAGAAAACAACAAGCACCACTTTATCCATCCACCCATCCAATCATCCAATCATCCATAATCTAGGTTTTGGAATGTGGTATCAAAAAGGCTGTATCGCTTTTATCTCCCATTCTTCCGGAGTGTACTATTTGGTTTCAGGCCTTGTCCTGCCCTTCACTGGCTGGCAGTATATCTCTGAATATCTGATGGGACTGCTGAGAGCAAAGCTGTTAATCAGAGCTCACGTCAATGACCATGGACAAGAGGTCTCCGCATGTACAGTGTGTGTGGAGTAGTACAGATACAGAAGAATTATGCATACATATACACACACACACACACACACACTATATATATATATATATATATATATATATATATATATATATATCAGCCCATTTCCCCAAGGGTGTTTCCTGGTGATGCAATCTAATCCTGAGTCTCCATTAACAGGGCGAGGGCTTTCCCTACAGATCTTCTTTAAAGTCAACAGCCAAGAAGCCACACTAATGTTCCACCGGTATAAGGTCTAAAAGAAACAAGTGATTTGCATCTTTTCCACATTGATAGTCTGAACCTGCAGGAACAGACCCATTCAGAGTTGTCAAAGAAATGTCATCAAAAATGTCTTTCTTCTAAAATATATACTTACATTCAACGACCTGCAATAAATTTGCGCAAACGATTAAGCAAATCTCCTAGTATGATACTGAGGCTCTTACTTCAGTAATGTATAACTGGAATGAGTTCTGGACAGAGTTGAGGGTCTGGGACAAAACAAGTTCTTCTTTGTCAAGTGACAGTGATGTGGCAATGTAACAGCCATCCAAACTCTGATGTCCACTCATATCCAACCCGACAAGCAAATAATATTCATCTCCCTTATTATCATATAACTCTTGGACAATATTCCATAAAATACAGAGGATCATCTCTTTGGAATACTATTCCCCTTTCTATCAAAACTTGTCCATCATTGTCAGTATTTAAGTCAAACATGAAAAAATACGTTACGTTATGGTTAAAATTTAAGTATGTGTTTTGTATGTTTTATTTAATCATTTATCATTATTTCTATAATAATTCTGTATAATATCAACTGAAAATCCAGAGGGGAGGTTTCACTCTAAGCCCTTGGGGGTTTCTTACCTCTCCCGCATAATTCATGCAGTGTATTTTTATATATTTTTATTTGTCTTTTGTGCTACTAAATAAATAAATCCTGGTTGGCCATTTATCACATTATGTGTTTGATGAGTTAAGTTCAACCCTTGGGTTTGGACACTGATCATCCCTGCTGGCCATTTATCACCATAATCATGGCAATAACAGTGTTGACATTCTCTATCAGGGTCAGCTTGAGGGTAACATCCCTCAAGCTGTAGGGATTCAGAGTTTCTCTAAACGACACTTAACCTCGATGTTTCCAGTCTTTGTTTCTCTAATCACTGTGTCAAACATCTGCACACACAATGCATGTAAAGGACAATTATCCATCAGGATAGTTGGGACAATATTAATTTTCTCATTCTTTACAAAAGCTTTGCTGTGTTTTATGTCACAGCTCCTTTTCTGCAGCCACTGTGTGGTTGCTATTTTGCACCCTCCTTAGTAACCATATGGATACTTTGCAAAATTGCACACAGAAATATAGCTCACAGGTAGCATGCCCAGAATTCATTGCCTCAAATGTATATCTTGTATTAGGTCTTTACCCCCTCACACCCCACTATAACCACGAGGGCTGACACCCACCAGGTTGTAGATGCCCAGGAGGAGGGCCTCAATGCACCCATTGCTCTGGCGATCCCTGCTGGCTGTGACGCGCAGATATACCCACACCAGCTCAGGCAGGAACTGCAGGGTGAAGCGGCGCAGGCGGTCTTCAGAACTCCGGTACAGCTCAAACAGTTGGTGGCACACAGGCTCCAGTAGCTGGATTGGGGGGTACATAAGGAAATGCAAATAAGTACAAATCTAGAACCTTAGCGGAAATACAATACGGCTAATAGGATTATAATGAAAACTGAATATGGAAAACCATCTCGCTAAATTCCCATTAAGCAGGGACTCTTCAAATTTTCATAATTTTGTGAGATAATCTCAAGTAAAGTCAAGTGCTTCATTTCAAAGTCATCAAATGTGCATGAACTGTGGTGAGCCTGTGGTGATAGAAACCCCCCCATAAAACTCAGGACCAGGTGGAGGAGGAGAAATGATGGTAAAATGGTAAAATCCCATTCTCTCTCATATGCCAAAAACTCTCCATCTCAGCAACCTTTCTGAAAAGCCATCAGAAATACATTGAGACACATTTCACAGCTCTGATTTCAAAACATGAATGAATGTCATCCCAACCATAAAACAATGAAATGGAGGGAAAGTTTTGCTGCTGGTCAATAGTGAGAGGTGTGTGGGAGCAGAGGGGATAAATCACTACAATGGCAGTCTGGTCAGATGTAGTCTCAGGGGAGCCAGCTGAGCCAATGTGTTTATACTGTCCAGGGGTCAGTGAAGTGAGTGCCCACACAGCATTAGTACAGTGTAAGAGTGTGTGTGTTGTGCTGTGACACACACACACACACACACACACACACACACACACACACACACACACACACACAGGCAACTCATTAATGAACTTGGCACGGCATATGGCCCTCCATGTCATTAGCAAAAAAAAATAACACGCAACAGTCAAGCACACTTTGCAGCCTCTCTCACACACACACACACACACTCTCTCTTTCTCTCGCTCTCCTGGATTGCTTGTCCAATCATTAATGGGATTGTGCAGCCAGATTGACAACACTAATGGAATTTAGATCCCTGTTTGCTTGACACCCAAGATTGACCATGAAAGAGTGGAGGGAAAAGAAAATTGGAGGCACCCAGTGTATTATTAGAGTGAAATTAAAGTCTCGTCTCATTGAGTGCCTTGGGCTTGCTCAGAAATTGTGTCATTAGGTCCTTTAAAGAAAAAATACTGGTTGAGCCTCGCTGGTACAGGAAACACCTGTGCATTAGAGAAACTGTCAGGTGCTTGTATGTTGCTTCACACCTAAACCAAGTATGCGTATATTTAGTATCAGTGTGTGCATCTTTCTGACTATGCATGTAGTTTTTCCAGTGTGGGCAGCAGATGTTCTAGTCTGTCGGTCTGCTGGGGGTGTGTGTGTGTGGTGGGGGGGGGGGGGGGGGGGGGGGGGGGGGGGGTGCAGCACAGGATATTGAGCTTCCTTTGCCCCTTAGAGATACATTAAATGCTCCTAGCAGGGGATGGGTAACCAACAAAAGCAAAGCACTACTGGGGGGATGCCTGGGATCTGCTTCAGTGATATATCATCCAGACTCGAATCCTTCAGATCCCCGTCTTATTACTCAAAACACAGTTACCGAATATCAAAAGAGCATGATTTGATTTGATTTAAGCTTCTGTTTGAGCCAAAACAACAACAGTGAATTATTTCAGCACTTATGTCTCTGGAGGGAGGGGCCAGCGACCTCTCTGTGACCTCTCAGCCCCTGGCAGGGAAAAAAGGAGACCGTCCTTGACTGCAGCCGTTCAGAGCGCACTGAAGGCCAATGGTAGTCAGGTCATCTTTCCATTGTGCATCAGGTCAAGTTCCACAGGCAGCCCGGATTTCTTGACACACAAACCCACACAGACGGCAGAGGTCAGCACGGGGGCATTGCAGGGAGCCTGGGGCAGTAAACCAACACTGCTGTGAAAGGCCAACCTTCTCTTTCCAGTCCACTGAATGAGTTAGGGAGCTGCCTGGGTGATTTGTGGCGTGATTGTTGCTCTCTATATCACTTGAGATTACAGCAGGTGGCGGCCCACAGCCTGGAAGTACACACAGCTCTATCACCAGTCCACCTCTCAGGAAAACGAGAGAGAATGAGGCAGAGAGAGAGAAAAACAAGCCCTCAGCTCCCTCCCACACAGCAATAATACGCTCACAGGCAATTTTGCTGCCAGCAGAGCTCTCTATGACAATCCAGGGAGCTCTTCAGCTCTGATATCTGCCACAAAAGTTCACCTCCGCTTTTCTCTTTCCACAATTTTTTTAAACAATGCCATCAGCGCTGCAAATTACACCTTCCACATCGCACATTATTCTCTCCCCCGGTGACAGACGCACTCAAGCCCGACACACTTCACCAGCGGCGCTCTTCACGCTGGCGTCAGCCCCGGGTCTCACTGTAGCACCGCTTCATTTTCACATTAACTCCAGTAAAGCATGGTGAAATCAGTGTTGTGCTGGGGGGAGGGGGGAGGGGGTGCACTTTATTTCACCCCCACACTGAACTCGATCTCACATCGTAGACACAGCTGCAGGGGATGTCTCACGGGGGACTAGCGTCTCCAATATGTCTACCAAATTAACTCTTAGGATAAAAACCTCAAGCGCTCGTTCGCAACAACCTTAAACTGAACATTCACATGCCGTCTCTAATTGTGACTACGGTTCAAATGTGACTTTGAGCATGTGTGCGCAGGTAAAGGGCAATTAAAAATGCCATACGGTTGTAATATCCCTCATCGTAGCATTACTTATTCTTTCAGCTTTTGTCTAATTTTTACATTTTATTCCATAACATCTTTTCTGTTCTAAGTAGACGCCATCGATACAGGCACACACCAAACTCAACCGTTCACTGATGAGAAAAAAGCCTACTAAAGCTTACTCTTGATAAATGGCACTGCAGAGCTTTTTAAATGTCATCCAGCATTATCTTAATCTCGCTGCTGGGGCTACGCTCAACAAACAATGCACAGTGAGCTTAGTCTCTGCTCTCCAGTGACCTAGCTGAGTCTCTGGAATGGGTTGTGGATTGACAATATCATAAAGGATGGGAATGTAACCGAGTGACAAGATATTGCTGCCCTGGGACACAGCTTTAATCATTTGATAGATCTGTCTGCAGGCCTTTGTGGTGACACACTGTGATGCTTTGTCATCATCAGTATCTGTGCAACCCAGCACTTCAATCCACTCCCTGGACAGCAGTCACATCCTAATAAGGCTTGGTTACCGATTTCCACCCATGGCACCTTGGAAACAGCTTAGACTTTAGAAAAGTAGTTTATTTCACTGGTGGCCAATAGACGACGCCACATCTTTTTGACTGGCGCTTACTCTCACGCAGAGCCAATGAATCGGGTTAGCTAGCTGACACCTGCAGGCACGTTAACAACCACAGTAATTAGAGCTACCATTTAATGACTCTTAGTTAATGAAATCCATTCCTGGGCAAACAGAACCCAGAGTGAGCAGGAAGGAGGGAGAAAAACAGTGAGGCAAGCAGACAGTGAAGATGGCTTTAAGCTCCACATTAGACAACTATGCACCGTTGACACCGACGGCCCTGAGGTGAATCTGACACAAGAGGGGAAGAAAACAAATCAACGTCTGAAAACACAAAAGCCGCATTCTCATCAGCTGGATTTTCTTTTAAAAATGCAGTGTAGGCCTCGAGCAGAAAGAGAAAAAAAAAACTCTGGTTTTTAAGGAAACATGAAAAATACACTGTAATTATTGAGTAGGTGAGAAGGCTGTGAGATTAAACGATGAGGGACCAGCACTAAGTCTTCAAAGAGAGCCAAGGTTGCCCTGGGCTGATTTCTAGTCTTGCTGCAGAGAAAAAAAAGCCAACAGCCAGTCATTACCAAAGCTGTACATCAGCAGCTGAATTACAATGGCCTTCTCAATGCTTTGTTGGTTTAAGGTATATTTAAGTGTAGTATAGTATTAATAATAATGGCAGTGAGTCTGAAATAAGCTGTTGGCCCATTTACCAAGAATAATACACATTCTGGCACAGAAATGTCAAGCTATTTGGTATGTTTTTTCTTAAACTGTGTGTCAATGAAGCCTGATATATTCACCAAAGACCTTCTTTCTCTCCAGCATTTGATATTTGGCATATTTTTATCTTTAACTGACATTTTTCTGAATTGTGAGTAAAGCTGTATTCTTACGCCACTGATGTCAACACTAATAATGACTCATTCCAAGTTGCTCTGCAGCATCAAGGTTATAGGTTCACTTCTGTGGATAGTAGCCGTAACTACTGCTTCATTGATGAATTATAATAAACTAGCCGTTGCTTTGTTAGGGAGCTGTTTTTGGTACAATGGACTGTCATGGTTTTCCCATCCATATGCTGAACCCTGCAGCCAAATCAGCATTTTATGTATACCAACAAGAAAGTGCACGCACGTCAAACAAATGGAGTCTTTGTGCACCTGCCTTTCTGCAAATATTGACAATTGTCCCACAAACAAGCCTCAGTCGCCATTTTTGTTGGACCTGTTGCTTGTACAGAGGTTTTGGATGCATTTGAAAACTGGTAATCCAGTCCAACAAAACCCACCTAACTCTTTTAATCTCAACACCACCCTCCATAAAAATACCAGCAGTCCTGGCTCTCCCTGCAGCTGGATTCTTTTACTTGCCTTTTGCAATAGCGGCAGCCATCAGCATATGGCAGGAGAGGAGGAGGGGACAAAGATGGTAAAAGGGAAGACAAGAAGGGATATTTAAATGGGAATAGGGGCCAAGAGAGTGAACTATCATGCAGCAGAGACAAAGCGTATTTTGTGTACTGTTTCCCCAGTCAGAGCCTCTCATAGGGGATGAGAAGGGAGAAGGGGGAAGGGGGGGGGGTCTCTGTTGATTTAGGCTGCACAAAGGGGGCCTTAATCCTTTCAAGGGAACCAAATCAGTCCACAGAGAAGCACGTTCAAAAGGAAATCTCCCTGTCAAGCATGCCCATCGAGCCCCCCCAATGGACGCCACAAATCAAACCCTGGAGGGAATCAAAGGCCAGAATGTGGGAAATAAGGGGGGGGGGTACCTATCATCAGCAATCGGCCCCGTTTCTGCCACAGCCCTGAAGGGGTCATAACCCTAGTCTCTGAGCCTCCCTCCTGCCCTGCATGGCAACTCCCCCCCATTACAGAGGAATGTCCATTCACGCAGAGCACCTCCATTATCCCTGAGACGGAGAAAATGGGGCTGTTTTTAACAGCAAATTAGTGACTTGATAATGAGGTCACATGTGGTGTTAGCACACTGAAGCCATAAACAGATGCCTCTCCTGCCCTTACTTCATTCTCTGCAGCATAGGACATCCTCCTCCTCTGGCTACAGTACAAGTCCTGGTGCATCTCAGCACATGTGGCACATTATATGGAAAGACACAGGCCTACATGACCTTTTAAAATTTTCACATTTTAATAATTCCATCTGATGAAACACTGGCAGAGGGAGATATTTTCATCTCATGTCTAGGTGTCGAGAAAACACTGCGCTGTACCTGTGCACCATGGGTAAATTAGATCAGCTTTATGGGTATGTTATTGCTGTTGCATTATTTTAAACAACCATACATAAATAATCTCTGCACTGGGACAATGCATACCAATTTCAACATGGTAATAACACCAGGGACAAGGCAATACACCTGCAACATCATACTAAAAACATTACAGCATGGTAGGAAGAATATAGGCTGTACCTTTAACTGCAGCTGTGCTGAAAAATTTCTCTGAGCTGGCATCAGAGACCTGGAAAAGAGGAGAATGGAATGAGCATAAAATCAGAAACAGTAAAGCACAAAACTTTAATGTAATATAATTTCCCACCAAAATGTCCTAAGCCACTCCTGCATACCATTTCTGGAGCACTCACTGCTGACTGGGAGGATATTATTAGGTTATTGTAAATATTTATTACACCTAAGTCACCAAACTGTCATCATCACCCTGGTAAGGTTTATGATGTGATTTAATTCTGACAATTTGCACTCTCAATTTTAACAAATTCTAGGTCAAACTAAATCCCATTTAAACCAAGACATAGTCAGTGTCTGTATGCTGTCATGTCCAATTGATGTTCATAATTATTTGGGTAACCTGAACATCATGATCAAAACCAATATTGGGGTAACAGACAGAAACCAAACTAGTGGCTCTTTATATTCAGGCCACTTGATGGCACTGTTGCTCCGTAACAACACAGCTCTGTCCCTTCTCCCAGCCTCCCCAGCACAGCACCAACACCATCGTTGTATTAGAATAAAATGTGCAGTGATGGGATTTAAACCTGAATAATATATTAAAAAGGCATTTCTGTAAGTCACAGATTAATTATATTTCTACCACGACATTTAGGCTGAGGATTATTAAATTGCAAAGTAACTACAGCGTGCAATGACAGAAGACACAGGACAACACCCGTTAAGCAGCACATGGGAAGACTGACAGACAGGTTTCTCTAAATAAAATGAATTTCTATTAGCCTACCTGGCTTTGTGGATTCCCTCGCTATAATGTACTTAGTGTTAAATTCTGAACAACAAAGTATGGTGCTATGGAATTACACTTTGGCAGCAGGGTTAAGGTGAAGAACCTTAATGGCAGGGATATTCAAAATATGTGTCCAGTGACAGCTTTGCTGTATGCAGCTCATGTTTTTTTATCCCGACATATGTCTGTTCTTAAGGCGGCAGGAGAAGCGAAGTATTATAATAACAGAAACACAATAGTGCGAACAGACAACAAAATTAATGTTTTATTGTTAGGTATAAAAACCTTGTAATTAATCAATTATTCATTCACTAACGCAACACTGACAGAATGTAAACAATGAAAGCTGCAGAATAAGTGACAGCATAAGGGGTGGCATGAAAATAGTTACTATAATAAAAATTCCACATGACCATTTTGCACACTATCACACACAATGAAATCTTGGATTATAAGCGGCTAAGAGCCAGCGCGCATACCTTTGATGTGGCAAGGTTAGCAAGAAGGCAAATAAGTCAGGATATTACTTTCTCGGTCTGGTAAATATGGGCTCGTTTCACATTCTGCTTTTCAAATAATATAATCCACACAAGAGGCGGCGAAGTCTACTCCGTTTAAATTGAGGACAGCCATGCGGAGAGAGAAGAAGCCTTTCCAAGAAAAAAAAAATCCAAAGCCGTTCACAATGCTACTGCGCCTTTTGGACAAAGGGAACCATGTGTCTCACACGGAGAGCTTCCGCAACAGCACGGAGGCGACGAGAGAAAAATCCCTTGATCCACCTTTCTTTCCTTGCTTGTGACACAATATGATTTTTTTTTCACGTATATTCTCCAGTCGGAAATATCCGCGAGAGGCAACAAACAGGATCCGGGAGGGTTTGTGTGTTGGTGCGCAGAGAGGGGCTGCGTCCGACGGAGCAAACCAATCCAACAACGCGCACTGCCAGTTTCCTCTGTAGAGACAGAGACGGAGGCGAATCACACAACCAGTGAGCAAAAATTCACAAGGTATAAGCCCGCTGTCGCTGTGTGTTCAGCTGTAAAGCCTGTCTGCCGCGTTCTCTCTGACGGTTCCTGGTCGTGGGCACTCAAGAGCCTCTCCCCATCCGCTCCCAAGCACCAGACAAACTCCCATTCATCCAGCGACTGACTGCCTGAGTGCTGCTGCTGCCTTCACGGCCGGGTCCTCCCACTTCCTGATTTCCAGGCGGACTTGGATTCAACCTTAGTCGTGCTCCCTCAGGAGACAAACACACTGGTGTTTTTGGGCTTCCGAAAAACCCTGGAGCTCGATTGCAGAGGCGGACATAACCGCTTTTACCTTTTGCGTAAATGGCGCGCAAATGGAAAGACAGCAGCGCACCAGAGCTAGATAAGGAGGCAGAGAGAGAGAGGAAGAGAGAGAGAAGAGGGAAGAAGAGAAAGGAGGGAGGGCTGAGGCAGAAAGATATTCTTTCTTTCACTCTGTGCTGAGTGAGATGATGTCAGCCCCTAATGAATTCCCCAGTAGGGTGCTGCTACCGTGAGGGGAGGAAAAACAAAACGCTCCTTCATGAGCAGCATGCACCTCCTCGCAGCCCACAGGCGCTGTCTTCCTGTTGGATCAACTCCCACTCCACTGGCCTGAAGGGAGGTCAGCTGGTAATATAAAAAGCACTTTGGGTCATTCAGCTTTTAATTTGTGCTTTGAGCTCCAAATGGCCCACCCTGACAGACCTAACATCTAGTTTCCACCCAACACTGCAGACATAAATCGTGACTACCATGTTTATAATTTTATTATAACTTCACCAAGCTTTGGAGGGATTTTTTTCTTAGCTTGCCCGCCCAGGCTCCCAACATCAGCTCTGCTGTAGCTGGCAGAGTTCCCGGTGTTGATGCCACCGAGTGTGTACTTAAAAGGGATCACACGGATTTAAGGTGGGACACTATCCTGTTAAGATTCACACTGCAGGCCTTAAAGTAGTATTTACCTGAGAAGCAGCAACACTCATCCTTCCTTGCCTCGATCTTAGGCGCAACCCTTGCATCCTACAGCTTGTCTAATGAGCATTAACCCACTCGCTGGGGGGTCAATGGATGTACAATAGAGTCACATAGCAAAGTCTTTCCCTGCCAGTTCAGCCCAAGCAACCACAGAGCAGAAAACAGACTTAGCTCATAGCTGAGATGCTAATCCGTCCCTTGGTAACAGAGAGACCGAGGGTCCACTGGCTGGTTGGACCGGCCATACAAACATGAAGTCATGGGAAATGGGATATACAGTTGCCTGAGATTCAGAATGGCAAAACAAATCCTCACACTCCAGAGTCAACACAACAGTATTTTTTCCATCCAAACTGAAGTCAGATGCGCAGTCTGGTCAAACTGAAATATTTACATTTAGCAGAACATTATTTATCCATCTCAGCTTACAGCGAGATTGGCATAGCTGTACATGGACACAGCGACACATGAACAAAAAATGTGAAGTACCATCAGGGGGTGGGAGGGATTGGCCTCAGGTGGCCGGTTAAAATCCAGCCACTTGGTTCAGCTACAGAGGATAAAGGCTGTGGTCACAAAGGGCCTGGGAGAAAGAGCAGCCTACACGACCATGCATTCAAGTTAGAGGCTCCCTTATTTAGCTGTACAGTTCCACGGGACTATAGCAGAATTGCAGTAAATCAAGTCTAAAAATAGTTGCAAACGTACCAAATGTGGTTACATGTAATTAGATCAGAATGATTCTTTTATTTGAAGTGGTGATTGTGATGAAACATCAAGAGCATATCGTGGTTTGGCTTCAAGCGCATGACATGGCTGGCTTCAAGATATGTATTTAAACTGTCTGCCAGCGACAGAAAATGGCTACCAGTCGTTTTCACGGGCCTGTGCAGCAGCAGCAGCAGCACCAGCAGCAGCAGCAGCAGCTATGAACCAGCCGCTGTACTCCATTTTAAATGGTCATTATCAGATTTGAGAGCCACCACAAGTCTGTGATTACAGCCACACTGCCAAACAATTGGCGCCCGGATCTCTCACTGCACATTTTGTTTTATTCAAATGAAATGATGACAGAGATGAACACACACACGCGAAACACACACAGACTCACATGGAACAACATTGTCTGTGCAAGAGAATGAAGCACTGAGATCAAACACAATGTCTGGACGTACGCTATGTATCTCAGTAATTGCTGTCTGGGCACGTAAGTTCTGTCTGTAGACCATCAGCTTCACACTGACATTTTGTCATCTTTTATTCCTTTTTTGGCCGCTGATTCAACACTTCAAAGAAAGCAGAGGCATGTTTGTCTATCCCACTACAACCATGGTTTAATTTTACAGGAACTCTCCCCTAGATTACAATCACAGGGGACCAGCTCGCACTTCATGAGCCTTCCTGCCATTATGCCAAATCTACCCTCGTTTCAAATATTACTGATAAGTGTAACATGAGCGCTGGCATTGTAATATGATAAAAGCTCTTATTACATTTGCCTGTTGACTCGGAGCTCTGTCTTTGTTTTCAAGGGGCTAAAACATTAGGATCATCATCATGAACTAGGATTTGGTGCAGAGGCAAGGAAATGCCAAGAAAACATTCTTAATGGCATTGAACAGAGAGATCATGAGTCATCTCTGGTGTTTTTTTTTTTTTCTTTCAGAAATAGTTTCACCTCACAGTGACGTCTCTGTGAGAAATACTGTTCGTATGATGAAAATGATTAAGTTAAGGACTCACCAAAGTCATTACAATTCATTACAGGGGCAACATGATTATCTTTTATCTAAATTTTATGAGAATCCACCCAATAATAAAAAAAAAAAAAATTAAATTTAAAAATTTTTATTTCACTCAAAACCTCTAATCCTATTAACCTCATGGTGGTACATGAAGGGATAACCAAAGTCATTAGGATACATCGTCTGCTCTGAGGACCACGAATATTGGTATCAAATTTTATGGCTATTCATCCAGAATTTAAGTATTCAGTCTGGACCAAAGTGGGGGACCAATCGATCGACGGACCAACATTGCCACCCCACTAGCGTTGCCAAACATAAGTTTACATAGCTTATATATTTAAAAACAAGCATTTTCCATATTGTCTTGGTAATCCAGATGTCTAACATTGTTCATATTGTATTGTATTTCCATATGATTATCTTGAGAACCTGACTACAACCGTTTTGAAGCCTCGAGTTTGGCATTTTGGCTGACAGCGTCTTGTGTTTTTTAGAACCAGAAGTGACTGTATTTGGACGAGAGGGTGGACCTGGGGAGTGATCGCAACACCTAACAGGTCGCCGTGGAAGCGACTTGTCAGTCACAAGGTAAGCCACGCCCTAAAGCATTCGCTGCTTTATTTTAAGGCACTTCCGCATTAGCTTCACATTTCAGAGCCGGAGGTTCCTGCTTGCTTGAAACAAAGAACAGAAACAGGTGGACTTAAAGGAAAACACCAGAAACATAATTTGACTCAATACATTAAAGGCGTGGCTATAACCTGGTTATGACCACTTAGCAATAGATATTTAAATCAATATTTATGTTCCATGTGGGGATTTTAACATGTGGGTACACTGTGAACATGATGACTGCCAGCGTATCACAGGCAAGCAAAGAGTGGGAGATCATGTTTCAGTGGCTGTTTACACACAATAATCTGACTATTGCAATGAGCAAAATAAGGCTTGACAAAAATGTAAGAAAATAAAACCTGTTTTACATGGATTTGGAAAAACAAATACTAGTCTTCTCAGAGGAAGGAGTGGGATTAGATCACACCCTCCTTGTTGCCTAAGATCTAAAATGTCCAAATGTTACAGTGCAATCTAAGAACTGTGAAATATTTCTAATTGCACACATAAACCCACACACTTGGAATTGCCAACATCTCTTCTCCCAGCCTTTCGAGGGTGGAGTGAGGATGTTTTTTTTTTTTTTTAAATAATTGTATTTTTTTTATTTATTTTTTTTTACAGTCATTACATCCGACCTTATCTCCCAGAGCCTGCACTGGGTTGTCAATGACAACTGGCTCTAATCTCTACCCCCTCCCGACAAGCAGCACTGACAGGCCCTTTCTTCCCAATTCCTCAGACACGTAGCCAGACATAAATTAATCTGTCACTCATTGCTAGTATTAATGTGGGGATGGCACATGGCTGTGCATGCAAACACAAACACACGCACATGCATGTGCACATGCACGCACGCACACACACACACACACACACACACACACACACACACGCACACAGACAAAGACAAATGCACCCAGCATTAAAACCTGTTATACAAACTGGGACACCATAGCATGCCAAAAGCAGAAAAAGCCTTTGGAAAAGCTGACAGTCTTCTATGTTAAACAGCATCAATCAAATATCCTGACAGAGAATGAGAGATTTAAGGACTTGAGAATTTCCATCTGAATTTCCACAGAAATGCTTTTCAATATTAAACCTGTAAATAACAATGCAAATAATGAATCTCTACCTTGCTCACTTATTTCAACTAGTGCTTATCACACAGCATGTGACTGGCATTCTGGGAACATTTAGGAAAATTGATAGACGCAGGGATGAAAGCGTATATCTGATGCAGTGACAATACATCTAAAAGCAGATCCTTTGTGTTATAATAAAGCTTTCTGAGCCAAGAGATATGAAACTCACATCATATGTCAGCCGGGGAAGCAGCAGAAAAGTATTTCTTCCGGTTGTTAAAAGCCTGTGGAGACTATGTTATCTGCTTATCTGTATCTGCTTATCTCCCTGTGGTCTCTGAAAGCAGGCCGGGGCCATAGGAGTTCAAGATAAATGGCCTGATCAATGGCAGACATTATCTGGATCTGGTAGGCAATAATCAGATCCAGTTGACATTGCGGGTGCAGAAAGAACTGGCCTGTCAGCGGGAACAAACCTACTTCACTGGCCATCAGTCTAATGTCGCTGCCTTGGGACTCGCTTTGGAAAACAATGCAGACAAGAAAATTGGTTTAACCTTCCCTGCCTCAAATGCTTTGGTTACATCTCTAACAACCCCCACCAACACCCTCACACACCCTCACCACTGCTCTGCCCAGTCACAAGAGAAATGGGAGACCCTTTTGCCTAAATTACAGACATTGCCGTGGAATGTGGGCTGTGGGCTGCGATGCCATGGATAATTTCAGACCAGTCAATCACTCCCTCCCCTTCTAACAGAAAGGCTACCCGCCTCGAAACACACACACACACACACACACACACACACACACACACACACACCTCCATCATACATAATAGGTATGATTTACCTTTTAACATTTTCATTTAATGTCAGTATAATTACTAATTCTCAAATCCAAGTCAAATTATTTTAAAGGCCAAATCCGTGTCCTTATTTATAGCGCTGTCACTCAATGTTTACATATGATTTAATGGACCGAGAAAATTAATTGTCTCAGCTTTTGAATCTCGGCATGTGACAGAGCAAATCTGAATTTTAATGTGCTGTATTTTAAGAGATGATTTGTTTGTGATGTTTACTTTCATCTCTACATGTCTATGTCCTTGAATGCATTTCTGATGCACTACTTTCCACCCGTTGCAGTGCATTTGACTTGAAACAACAGTGTAAACCAGATTCAGTGCAGCTTGTCATACGAGCTCACTGATAGGATTATTTAGTATAACCTCATCAAGCTGCAGTGTCATTTGATCTCAATGACAAAAAAAGGATGGATTATAAACCCCTTTTAATTTGACCCCAAGATCTACAGTGGAACCATATCCCAGACAGACAAAACATTCCTAATAGATAACTCGCAGCATGACGAACCCCCAGCTTTAATTTTTCTCCCTAATCTGCATGTCTTTATATTTGCGGAGACCCAGCAGACATCTCCAACCAAAGAACCGTGGCGGTGGAACCCCCTGTGAGGCCTCGACTTAATACTAAGCAAGAGCAACTGCGCTGGCAGGGATAATATTTTCCCTTTTTGTTTCCTTCTTCTCAGCGGCGCGATGGGAGCGAGGAGACAACGGGAGGCAGGGAGATAAAGGAGGAGGAACTAGAGAGGAAGAGAGCGGGAGAAGAAAACGGAACAGGGGTAGACAGAGAGAGACAGACAAGACGGAGAGGGGGGAAGGAGCCGAACAGAGGTAGCGGCGAAGAAAAGGAAGGGAGAGACACAGCCTGCTGTGTCTTTTAAAAACGGAATGACTACAGCAAAGCAGTGAGGAAATCACCACTAAGACATTGTATTACAACCTGTCTGACCCTCTACAGACACCCTGAGCGATTCGCCCGGCTGGAGGGGTATGGTCGGAGGGATTAGGCCTCTGAAACGCTCCGTCAAGACCATTCTGTCAGGCACCAACGGAGACAGCCCCAGTCATCCACCCCACCCCCGCCCCCCTCCACTCAAACAAGCCTCTCCAAGGCTCTCTCTGTGTTCAACAGCTCCAGAGTGGGGGCCTGATAGGCTCTCTAGGGAGACACAAGATGAGCCACGGACATCAAAAGCCAGCAGGGTGACAGACAGCAGGGAGATCCCTGCCTGCCCTCCCCTAGCGTTCTCTTTTTTTCCTCTTTCTGCCGCTGTCCTTCTCTCTCCCTCCGTCTCATCCCAGGGCCCCGCTGGCCATTGAGGGGTTTCTAATTGCACTTTGGTTGTTGTTCTGTCTACAGTAGCCTCCCTACCAGGGGGGCAAATGATGGGAAGTTAGAAAAAAAGGGAGTTTAGGCCCCTTAGAGACAAAAAAACAACAACAATAATGCAAGGGTTTGAAAATGTAAAACATAGCCGGGACTGCTGACTGTGTTTTCAGACTCCTCGTCTCTCAGTGGTTGACAGGTGATCCATGCTGTGTCCCCTCAAGAGTTCCTCAAAAGAAGAACTTTTTTTCACATCGCACTCTGTCTCAATCCTGAGCGCCGGAGCCGTACCTCTGTGTGAAAGGTCACGGTTGGAGAAGGTTGAATGTGTGAGCATGTGTGCTGCGGAGGATGTGAGCCTCTATCATGTGAGTGTTTTAACATGTCAGAGTCCACTGAGACAGCGCTTGGATATCCTCCCTGACCTCGTCGCCTCTCTGCTGCACATCTCCCCCCTCTGTGTAACATTAGAACATGTGAGACTGGTTAAACAAGAGGAAGACTCTGCATGTGTGGGTGTGTGTGTGCATGTGTTTGGAAACAAGAGCCATTTCATCTGTGAACCCCCTCCTTTCCCCTGGTGATGTCTGTACAGCGGAAAAAATGACCTGGTAGTTTGTGACCTACATGTGGAGCTGGTTGTGGGCCAGAGACTGAGGCCACGACTGGGCTGCAGGGGGTCTGTCTGTTGACAAGAACGCGAGGCCTCTTCCGCTTTGAAGCCCTGTATATTTAAATATTTCATGACCCCCTCATCTCCAGCCCCTTTTATCGGATTTGCGCTCTGGCTCGTGGCTGCCTTTCATTAATAGCACAGCGAGAGGAGTTAGTGTCGATTTAATGCCCCCATCAGTGAGATAGATCTGAGGGAGCCTCTCCTATACCCGGGCCCTTTTGGCACTCCGCATATCTGGAAGACGATCTCGTTAAACGCTAGTAACAATTACACCAATTACAGATAAGCCTAAGTGTGTCAAAGCCACAACATGATGTTTACAATGATTAGCATACAACGTTATCAGCAGGGATGGTAATCAGCGCTAGTGCCTGGTGCTTCAAAAGATCACAGGGCTCTTTATCTGTCACTATCGATAAAAGGCCACCGGCTGAAGACAGACCTGAGCAGAGCTGTCATGATTGCCGCATCATATTGCAGGTACCTAGCTTCAGTTAAAGTAAACTAGGTTTGACAGTAGACTTTACAAGATGCCACAGTAACAGTACAATAATATCAAATGAAAGAACATCACAGCTTGCCACACCCTTATTTCTGTTCATTATCGTCAAAGACATCACAAAGAAATACTCTTCGGCTCTCACTACAGCACTCATGACTGTGCTCTTGCAGTAAACAATCCAGGCTAGCAGATCAACACATGTGAACGATGTGTGTTTGCCGCAGTGAAGTGGAGCGCAGTGTGGGCCAGTAGATTTCCACGAGGGCGCGTGCTGGCATGGCGCAGAGCACCAGTCTGGAAATGTGTCTCAGAGGCTGGTGACCATGACATAAGGCCCTGCTTGTCTGCTTGTAATAGAGATGCCTTTTAGAGCGGCCTGCATCTGCCCGCGGGACACATTCCACGCTTTCCTCCACAAACTCTGCACCGCCGTCAAGCTCTGGGTCCTAAATGTGCGCATTGTGAGGCTGCCCCGCCGGCCGCCTGACAACAGCACATTCACCATGGGGTTATTTGAGTGGACCCAGGCTCCCAGGGCACAGATAGAGTATGTTTTCTCTCTGAAAGTGTGTGATACTTTGTGAACCGGTGTGTTGTTTGTGTTTATGTAATTGTGCTAAATGATCCACCTTAGAGTTTGTTTTTGCACCAGGAGAGGCATAAAGTATGTGCCAGTGTGTGTGACGAAAGAGTGACGTGGACTTAGATGTTTTCTTTCCGCGTGTGTGTGTGTGTGTGTGTGTGTGTGTGGATTTGCGTTTGCAGCCTGGTGTCAGTGGGGGCCACAGGGGACCAGCAATGCAAAGGGCCATCAGGGCAACAGCCAGCGCTAAGCCCAATAATCAGTGCCTGGGCTTACCATGTACTGTGTTTACCAACACAGAGCCCCAACGAGATGATGTGGGGCAGCTTGCTGTCTGTCTCACTCTCCCTCTCGCTGACACACATGCATGCACACACACACACACACACACACACACACACACACACACACACACACAGCCTGTAAGAGGATTTGTACTAGCAACAGGGACAGGCTGTATGGACACACTTATCCAGAGAGAAAGCTGCGGCACCACACACAGCTTGACCCCACCGACTGCACAGGTAAACACACGCACGCGCATGCACACTCTCTCTCTCTCTCTCTTACATATATACATAATATTGCGGTCCACAACGATCACACAGTTTTAGCTAAACATGTGCATTTGTGTATGCATACAAACTTTGCACCAATGAAATACTACAACACCATATCATGGTACTAACTCACTGTTTTGTCTTCTAAATAAATTACTGTCCAGATTATAATACCAAAATCTGAAATGTCTTTTCATCATATTTTTTTACAATGCGTTTTTATTGTGTCTTGACAATAAGAGTTTCAATGGAATTGCTAG
>NC_060156.1:11316317-11329003 GCF_021292245.1 Micropterus dolomieu | reverse complement strand
CCCGTCCATCACACTCTCCCAGAGTACAGTGTGCTTGTGTTTTAGTGTGGATGTCTAGCCCGCAGAAAGAGTTGTGCATCAGTTTCTTGCTCACTGCCAACTAAAAGTACATCATGTGAGTCACAAGCAACACATTTCCTTGAGCTTAAAACAGCCACTTGGGACTCTCTGCATGTGTGTGTGCACCCTCTGTGTGTCACCTCATTGTTGGAGTCCTGAATGACTCTGTAGAGCGCAGGAACCAGGGACTTCTTTAGATGAAGGCTGCCGGCGTAGCTGGGGATGCGGGTTTCTGGTAAGGACTGCAGCAAGGAGAAAGAAAGGTTCGCTGAGCAACTGCACTGAATGTATCAGACTGAATGTATGAGGCTTATACATAATTTCCCCCTGCATACCTTCAAATTACTTACCGTTAAATATGTGCATGGGAAACCAAAATCTTTAGAAGTACAAATAGCAACTGGGGGTCAGTAAATGTCAGTAGACAGATGCTGACATTGTCATGTAATGTCCATATATTTCCAGGTCAGCTACAGTAAAGTTTAAATGCAGCAAAACTTCAGCAATATAAAATATTAAACAAAAATTAAGTTTCGGAGATGCCCCCTTACAATTCAAAGCCCCTATAGATCAAGGTGTTGGCTTTCTCACTTGGTCTATTTTATGTTAGCGAAAACCAGATATCTGTAGGCTATAGTGTTATGTTGTTCGTGGATATGGATTATGTTTACCTCTTATCCGAAGATGATGCGAGCCAGACTACCTCTAGATGTGGTCAGCATATAGACCATATTTTAATATCATGTGTAAATGGAGTGATCGTGACAGTGAACCAGTATAAACAACACCAGGACACAGAAACTAAAGCAGCTAAACGGAATACAGCGATCACTAATTGTATTACTAATTGTCTTGATGCAAAAGGTCATTTCCCAGAATGCTTTAAAACATTACCTAAGAGAACAAGGTAGTGTTCAAAAACATTCTGGGAAATGTGGAGAACCCACTGACTGGGCCAGTCAATGAGACAGGTGAAGTGAAAATGAATATACTCTTAAAAAAGGAGTCACAAAATAACTCTTTGAAGGCACTGAACGTCACACAGTGATGATATCTGACAGGCTCAGAATACGCTGGGGGTGAAATTCTTTGAATGGTCAAGATTGTGTGTTTGTCTGCAGATGGCAGAAGGCAGAGATATCCTGTCAGCACAGCCTAAGTATGGTCATTTTGAAGACAGAACACAATGTGCCCAGTCTGCACCACTCACACAGTGAGTCATACCAATCTATTTCCCTCACTAGTCATCATTCTCTCTCTTCTCTCTTTTTGTGCCCTGCTTTGTCATCCCTCTTAACACACTACAAAGTAATTCCCTTTGCACCCCCTAGATCTCGTACAGATCATTTCAAATACTTTATGTACCATGGCTATTTCAGGACATCTCAGACTAAACAGGCTGAGGTCAGCTTTCATGAGTTTGACCTGTATCATGTCATGTTTACCCTGTTCCAGTGTTCACTGCTCATTTTGTGCACAAATGCACATTTCCAAGATTGTGTTTTAAAAGAATCCTGAATATGTATTTGAAGCTGATTTATTACAGATTCAAAATTGTTAAGGTAACATACTTTGCGGCAGTACTTATGATACATTGTAGTACTTTTAAGAGGAACTTTACTTCTACATTACTGCCATAGCAATTATCTTTGCAGATTCAACCTTCCCTCTTTTAACATCATTAAAAGAGGGAAGGTTGAATCACTGACTCACTGAAGGCTTTGAGTTATGAAAATGTGTATCTTAATCAAAGGAGTATGACTGCTCCTATTAGCTTGCTGCCACAAACAGCAGTTAGCTAGTACAGCTGAAGAGTGTAGCTGACTCTTGACCTATATTACAATTGACAGAATAGTTTGGGGAAATCCATGCAGTTTTGTTTCACATTCATTTCTGGTAAATAAAAAAACATCAGGAAAATTACCGTTTTCATTTCTTCATATTTTCAAGAGAAAGTTATATGGCAGTAACGGTAAAGGTTCTAACAAGACTCAGAGCTCAGAAACTAAGGGGTTACTGCGATCTTATTGACTGTGTGTGTAAAAAGCCTGCTCATACTTCACATGCATGCAAGCAAAAACAAGTTTCAGCAAAAGCGTGATGATATGGATGAATGTAAAATATGTCACAGATTAAATCAAAGTGCTCTGTGGCCAAAAAATGCTTCAGTTTATGTGTTGAGTTCTAACTGGTAAAAGTACAATCAGCTTAAGACAATAATGAAAGTAGAGACAATTCTGACAAACTAGAGCTCACCTGTCCTAAAATGGCCCCAGTTCTTACTTGCATCCATCTAAGCCAATTACATTTACAAGGACTGGAATGTTCAAGAGGTTACATGCACAAACTTGCATGCTCAATACTCTCTTTCATCTCAGTTATTGCACCCACAGTGTTTGGTTTCTCTGGGAAAATAATCCCTACAAAGATGACCTCCGGGAGAACATTTTATTGACATGAGTCATGAGAGGAGGGCCTTTACCTTGAATTCTGAGAGCCATTCTTCGACAACACCACGCTCTGAACCCAGCATCTTCCTCAGAGACCCCCCCCTCTGCTGCCTGGTGGACAGAGAAACACAGAGGACAAAGGGAGAGAGGAGGAGACACAGGTAGGGGCAGAGTTGAAGAGAAGCAAAACGAACAGTTAGAGGAAGAGTATGATGAGTACTTATTCAAATTCAACATGAATGACATAATGAGGGACAATACCAGTGCTTCTCCATGTTTGAGCACATTAACCATTCAAAGTACATCTACTTCATTACTGCAAACCATTTTTCAAAGGATATATTTTTTAAAAGTCTTGCAAGCTGAAATAAAAACATCATTACTGATCAACAGTAATTAGTAATCTAAAAAACTATGGTATGCTTTGGAAAGTGGTCAACAGTATTCATTGTATGAGTTGTAGTAAATGGGATACATCATGTCAAAACACAAGCAAGTCCCTGAGTGTGAAAGCTATGATGCAGGCCACACTGTTACATAAGGAGCCACCTCAGTCGCATGTCACCATGGATTACCAGGGTTTTTCCTGCATAGAGACATTTTTGGTGCCCTCCAAAGGTTTTAGCAAGTGCCAAAGGAAAATCTGCTCCAAAATGATCAGAATTGAAGAAAAAAACCAAAAACAAATAAAACTCTCAGATCCTCCCCTAATGTGTTTTAATAGCAATTTATCAAACAACTGTTGAGCAAGCACATAAACTTAAATACAACCTCTTTGACTTCCAGCAGTCACTTTTCCTCTCATTCACTGCGGCTGTCTTTTACACATGCACATGCTGGATTAATAAACCAGCTGCTGCCCTGGTTTGACTGCGCCTGAACGCTCCGTTGTGAAGCTCGCGCTAATGACCTGCTATTTCTCACAAGATAAAAGCTGTTTGTGCTTGAAGTGTGTCGGTATTCACCGGTACTGTCACTTTTACATTTTACTCCTTGGCGTACCGGCACCGGTTCTATCCGCTGCCCTCTCTAAATCAGGTTTTCTGGGCACTAATGACGCTCACCTGTTCCGTTTTCGCCTGCCTGCTAATCTCCACAGGGAGATCGGGAACATTTCATGCTGCCGTTTGTATAGTGGCTCGTCAAAGTCACTTTTCGTTAACCAACCAATCACAGCCTGGAGGAGGCGAGACATTAAAAAAAGGTTGAGGCACTACAGCAAACTTTAGCAATGTTTAACTCGTCGTTCTGTATGCACAGTTTTTATTTCTGACAAGTTAATTTGCATAAACAAATGAAAGACACCATGTAGAGCATTTTTCTTGCACAAGAATTTAGTGACTGAAAACAACCCACAGAAACAGTGGTTTTGTCCAACTAGGATTAATATTAGGCTACTAATGGTAAACTATGGTAGCCTGTACTATTATCTGAAATTATAATGAATTTACAAACATTAGCACTAATCAAACCTTAACCACAGTGGTGTAGGGTAATATCAGAAAATGGTTTTATTTGTGAAAGAGCTAAATCTCTACTAATAAACTATCTGTAGGCAGATCATCCAAATAAAGTGTACATGTAAATATATTATACAAACATACTTTCTATTTAATGTTTTATATATTATATTTTGTTTATCAAATGGTCAGAAATAACAAGAAAATGCATCGATTTCAGTCATTAGGTAAGTCATTGCCTTTACTGAATGCGTACCCATCATGCTTACTGTCACGCAAAGTCACCCCCCAAAGGCCCATTCTGGATTACTGATGACATGCGCATGAACCACAACAAGCAGTCATATGGACTTTCCCTTGACAATTCAAAACTTATGAGGCCATGCTCAAGTCATGTTTGGAAAAAAAAAAAAAAAAAAAAAACACAACACTGCAATAACATCTAGTGATGATGCTAAAAACTAAACCTTGAGAAAAACCAATGAAAAACCAACTCTTTAAAAATACGTTAATAATAATAATGACATGAAGCCAGAGATCTGAATTTCCTAAATGGTAACACACATTTTGTTTATAATACATCAAGAGAGATAACAAAAGACAGTTTGTCTCTAGTTGTCCTCGAACATATTCTGTCCTCGGGCTGCAGGCACACTGTTATCCCTGGTCTTGTTCTCTGTATCCAGTGGCTAAAATTAACTTCAACACACTGCCCACAAATGAAAAGTAATTTCTCCTTCAGACTTCATCCCATGGAATATGAATATGAATATGAATATATATTCCCCATTAATTATCCCATAAAAAAGGCTAGCTATGAAAGAGGCATGTGTCTCAGCACGTGTGTGTGTAGATTGGTAGAGTGAGAGGTGGAACAGTCACACGCTCCAGTGAGAGTTTGGATACAGGCTGCAGGTGACGTTGCAAGAGGCACAGTGCACCAAGCTGCCAAAACGACAATCGATGGTTATGTAATTTAGTTAGGTATAAAATGCCAAAAGACGGTTTGCTTTAAAAATTTAAATAAAAGCCACAATGTTGATTGAAATGTGAAATTATCAACTTTGACTTCATTGCAAGTTAACAAGATATAGCAAGCATCCAAAAAATGGGCTATACTATAGCTTCCAGATGGTCAAATATTAAAAGATACAAGTCCTTCACATATAAATCCACTGTTAAAACCCCTTTAAAGTGTAGTTTTCAGGCACGAGTTTGTTCATTACTTCTGTCACCTGTGTTCAGCTGGGATGGCCCTAGAGCCATTGCCCTAAAACAAACTTAGTAGCTCATAAAGTTGTTGTAGTTTTGAGTTGATGGGATTAGGGATTAGGACTGACTCAATATATTCTCGTTTCTAAGTGGGAAGATCCCACTTAACATTTCAGGCAACACCCTCAGGTGTAAGGTGTTCATCTGCAGCCAACACAGTCTTCTGCTCAGTTTTATCTTTTTATCAAATCCTGCGGATATGATGGTGATATTCAATTGTCATAATCATGCAATCTGTCACATACATTGCTGATATAGCAGTAGGCCATGGTGCATAATCATGGCAACACATACTGTTACACAAGAACATATTGGTGATTGCAGGTGACAACATGCTATTTGTGTTGTTGCACAGATGCCACAGTCTAGACAAAAGATAATAAGACATTCTACTTAAATGTTCTGCAATGAGCCATTTCATCAAAGCTTATGCCTTCACACTGTGATTACAAGTAGTGGTCACAGTTATGTCACAATCTAAGATCAATCAGTGCCTGCCTTGTGTTCCTCCCTTTAGCAAAAAAAAAAAAAAGTGCTCCCACAGTATGCGACATGTGACAGAAGAATGTTGTAAATAAACTCAGTGCAGCTGTATCTGGGTCAATGTCCTTGGTTAACTTTCTGACACGCACAAGTAAACAGAAGTGACTAAACTCAGACCACAAGAGATTATGTAGACAATTCTTCAGAGATTTAAGGAGTAAGGACGTATAAAACTGTTTAGATTCAAGAACTACAAAGCGGTGGAGTCACAAAATTGGGAATATGCATACACAGACTTTGTCAGATTTAGCAAACCCTGCTTATAAAATGTCCCAAACAGTGTAAAACTGTGTGCATGTGCGCAGTCTTCTTACTTACACCTACAGTAAGCCATAATGTTGACACCCCTCTTTAATCTTATTTGGTACACCAAAATCATTACACACAAGGAAATTTGCACAAGTTCTAAGGCCTCTCTGCATGTACTTTTTCTGTTCTCCATGTTTCAGCATTTTTTTATATTGCCAAAAAGGTATGTAAACTTTCTTACTTTTGCTGGGAATAACAACATGTTACACATAAATTGCTATAATCAAAACTGCATTCAAGGCCTGAAAAGAAAATCTCCAAATACAATCTAGTTTAATGCAAGTAAAATGTTATTAAACTGTACATTATATCCCATTAACTGAATAAACAACTGCTTACATCTCAACTGCTATAAACATGGGTAATGTTTTAGAGAAGCACAACTAGTTATCTGACTTCTATTTTCAAAGTTACATATTTCAGCAGCAATAAAGTGTAAATCATCAACCTGCATTCTATGTAAATCTATATTTTCACACAACATAACAGGCTCGGAGCTTCGCCTTGTTAAAAATGCTTAATTGACAGCTTTCTGGCCTCTGACTCTCATCCTTGGCCTGTCTTCTAAAATCAAGTTAAGAATGATTGTAAATGAAACACATTCACTTCATTCTTGGGACTACCTACAAGACCCTGTAAAATTTTAAAGGCACTTTAGTATCTCACACTAGTATTTAAGGGTTACGGTCTTAAACAAATCCAACATAAAACGACGTATGGCTCTCTGAATGGTGCAGATAAGCCTGGAAATGTTAGAAAAACAGGCTTAGAGGAGCAAGATATCCGATTTGCAGCGAGGCTGGAGGAGACCGAGATCGTGTTCACTGCTCAGAGCAGATGACTATCTGAACCTGTCAAATCTTTTTGTGTGAGAACACTACTTTAATCTGAGTGTGTGGATTGAAAGCCTCCATTTAGTAAGCTTGTTCAGCTCTTCATGAAAGGCTGACTCATTCATTTCTTCTATCTTGTCAAACTGTCAAAGACTTGCTGAAGTGAAATTCTCCATCAGCAGGACAGGCTCATCAGTTACCATGGGAACTGCAGTCAAGTGACTTTCAAGCAATGGCAAATCTTCAGCAACGAGGAATGTCCATTTTGTGAAAACAACAATGACTCTAATACTCTCGTAATGCACATAAAAACAGAAAATACATAAAATCTGAGAACGTAAAATGAGTTGTTGTTACCCTCCATTTATCAATAGCACCATGACACTTCGAGTGAGAGCTCGTTGTGTTTTGTTGCTTTTGTGGTTTAACTGCACATAGACGACACATAAAAGAGAAAACATAAAACCAGAGAAGAAAACATGTTCTTGTCCATGATAAAAACATATGTAACTGCAACATTAAGGAAAAAAAGATCTATCAATCATCAACAGCTTACATTTAAAAGAGCAGTTTCTGGCGTCACAAATCAGACTGATACATAGTCATTTCCAATTAACATTTTACATAATTGACAATCTATCAATCTATATATATTGAAATGACATGAGCACAACTAAGAATTTTACATAAAGACAAATTGTATCTATGGTTTACACCATAAATGTTCCTACTGTTGAGACAAACATGCAGTTAAAGAATCAGCTATTGGTTGTATTAGCCACATTATATCAGATCCATGGATACTTTCTTCACCAACATATCTTTTAATAATCTGTTTTATAGGCAGTAAATGAGTCCACGTTTGTGGCGCCAATCTGTCCTAAACTGGAAAACAGCATTACTGTAACTTTCCTGTAGTTCAGTGCTGATAGAAATGGTATAAAGAAAGAAATGGATGACAGAATCTTGGTAGAAATTTACACTTCAATAATTTTATTTTGTAGCCTGTAAGCTGTATATACCGGTTAATGAGAAATTGATTTTTGCACCATCACAGCAGACAAGAAATTCCCAATTCAGGTGATAACAAGTATCAATAAAATATAAAATATGAGGCAGTTTGAGGCATGTTGCTGGTTCCCCCTGTGCTTACCTCAGTGTCCCAGAACTCAGATCTCCACAGGGAGAGGCAAATGGTTCTCCACAGTGTCACACATCTGTCAGTCACTGAGGGTCACCTGCAACAGCAAAGGGACAAAAAAACAATCCATAAATCAAGATCATCACAGGAAAAACTATCACAGGGAAAGTGGTCATCTGCATTAAAACAATAAATAAGATGGATTTATATAGCTTGTGCAGGTCATTCAGGAAGTTAGAATTTACCAGGTTTGCGTGTCATTTATGAAGACCAGTTAAACATCTATATATCCGGCATGGCAGTCAGACAAACTAGATATGACCACCAGAGAGAAAACTCCTTTCAGACCTGGTCTGAGGCTTATTTCAAACTGGAATTTGACAGTTTGTGTGCGTAAAAAACTGATGTACAATATAATGCCAGCAGCTTTTTACCCAGAAAATGTCGAACTTCAGTTATGTTTGTTTGTTGCATCCCTATAAATTCTACATCATTTGGTGAGTTTGCAAAAGAAAAAAAAAAAAAGTACTTAACTTTCTTCAAATGTATTTCTCTTCAGGCAATATTAGAAGCATAGATGACTTAGCAAAGAATTCCAAATAAACTTCAAACAGTGCTTCCAAGAATGGTTTTGAATCGTTGAATGTCATTTGTTGAAAGGGGAAACTCTACTGATGGCACAGAACATTCATGACAAATAATGGGTCCTGGAAACCAACAAATGGTTGCTACAACAGCGTGGCCCTCCACTAGAAGAAAGACAGTTGCCGAGAACCCTTACTACAATGCATTCACAGTACAAACCAACAACATGCATGGTCTCATAATACAAACTACGCATTTCTTCAAAAAACATTTTGCTTTTAAGGTTATTTTGAGGCATGGCATGACGCATTGAGTCAATTTTCAAGTTTCCCATTGTTGCATAGCAACAGTCAGCTGGACGACTTGTTGTCCTCACCTACTAAAAATGCATCTTGAGGAACCACACCCGTAGTATTTACTGTATTTGGCAGAATAAATCTTCAGTGACACACAAGAAGATGCCGTAGAGAGCTCGCTCTGCACTGCTGCATGTCCCTGAGAAGCAGACAGTGCCACATCACTGAGCACTCCATCTGATGTCAAGCATTTCCAGCACAGCCTTGTGTTTATCTGAAGGACTCTTATATTAGCAATGCATCACAAAGAGTCGAGGAAATTACCATGCATTAGTCCCATCTGTCTAGAATGATGTGTATACCCTTTCTGTCTATTGAAAGCGGTAAAGAAACTATTTATTTTTCCCTTTGCCAGATAAAGGGTACTCATTCTGTATGACTCATCAAAGCCGAGGGTAACAAGCAAAAGGGAGGGACAAGGAATGAATATTACAACACAAACAAAATCTGCAACACAAATATATTACATATTAGATAACACAGTTATGCAAGTTAAACGTTTGATGGGAACATATTTTGAGTTATTGAGGTCAATGGACCACCACGAGTACCCATTACGTGTGATGAATCTAATGTGAGGTATCTATCTCACTCGTTTTATATGGACGAAATGATGTCTCCAAACTTTACCAAACAATGAAAGCTGTCAGTGAGATCATGGTACCATACAATTGCAAACAAAAGTATTCAATCCCCATCAGGTTTATTGTCAAAATTACCAGAAATTCAGCTATTTTAATGAACAAATCAAACAAAACTAAAATGTTAAGAGAAGAGAGCAATGGCCTTCACAAACAAGAACCAGGATTCAAAAACATAACGAGGGCACTGAATGTCCTAGAGACCCTGTTGGAACCATAGTTTTCAAGTTCAAAATTAAAGGAACATTGACTACAACCAGATTTCTGAGAAGGCCGGTTTTGAAAACCCTTGGGAGGACTGCAAAAGATCTGGTGGCTACAGGAACTGAAGTTTTAGTGAGTTCTGAACGCAGGTGGTTTCCATGCCAGAACTCCAAAACATACACCACTGCTGACACAAAAGCACAAGAAATGTCGGGTCCAATATTCTCAACATCAATAAATAAATCTACAGAAATTAAGGGATTCTGTTCTGTGGAGCAAAAAAACAAAACTGGAACTTTTCGGCACAATGGATCAGCGGTATGTCTGGAGGAACAACAATGAAGCATACGCTGAAAAGAACACTGCCACTGCCCACAGTAAAGGATGGTGGTGGCTCGGTGATGCTCTGGTGTTGCTTTGCATCCTCTGCCACTGGAAACCTACAGCATGTGGACGGCAAGATGGATTAATTGAAGCATCAGGAAATCCTAGGAGAAAGCATCATGCTGTTTGTGAGGAAGCCGACACATGGGTGTCTTTGGACCTTCCAACAGGACAATGATCCCAAGCATACCTCAAATTCTACTAAGACTTGGTTGCAGAAGAAGTCCTGGACAGTGGCCATCATAGTCACCTGACTTGAACCCTTGAGAAAATCTTTAGTGTGATTTGAAGAAGGCGGTAGTAGCATGTAAACCCAAAAATTACTGAACTGGAGGCCATTCCTCATGAGGAATGGACTAAGATTACTCAGGAATGCTGCCAGACTGTCTGGCTATGCATCTTGTTTGAGTCAGGTCATAACAGCAAAAGCGGGCTGTACTAAGTGCTAATAATGCTCGTCATTAAGAGGCAGAATCATTTGAGACCGGAGAAGTGACAATAAGTTGCATTTTCAGTTGAATTTGGGGTTATTTCAATTGCTTTTGGTTGATTTGTTCTTTGCAAACAGCTGAACATTACATTTTAAAATAAACCCGATTTGCAATGGGGGTTGAATAATTTTGATTGTAACTGTATGGGGGTATCTATACCTATAATATCTCACCTTATTTAAGGTGCCAATGTTGCAAATAAATGAGCAGGGCTGTTTGATGGCAATTATATTAGGCATTAATCTTGCTGGATTAGCCCAAAACAGACATTAAATTTTGTTATTTCATTTATTAACAGTTATGGCTGTACTCAGTGTCTTTTTTTTTTGACAAACTGACAAACCATGAATTCACATGTCTAACAAATCGGCATCATATTGTAGTTATTTCGGCATCAGTTTGATCTGTTTATTGCAATTAAATCACAGCAAATTGTTTACTTTGGGTTTATATAGCTGTAGTATTCACAGGTTGTGTTTATTCGCTTATCGTGTTGTGTGTGAACACTCAGCAGTTGTCCATCGATAAAACCCACGTGAGGAAAGTGTTGCAAGGATTAAATTTGCGTTGTATGTGAACACAGCATAAGATACTGAGTAAAGTTTTCCCCATCATACAGATGAAACTCAAAAGCTACAGTAACAATATAAAACTAGTGTAAGAAAAAGACACATTAAACATCTAGCTAAGGCTGGGCAACAGGAATAAGAAGAGGAATAACAGAAATGACAACTTTTTGCTCCTTTCTGGTTACAATAATGGATTATTAGCTGAAACTATGTCTCTGCACCCATCTCATCCCAGTGTTTGCATGTCTAGTAACAACTGTGCTCTCCAGCCAGCAGTCACTGTTAGCTAAATATGTCATACACCTAATGAGGCCTGGCGAATGACAATAAGCAAACTTTCCTTCAAGAGCAACTCTTCCTCTATGCAGGCCCTGCTCATTGTCCTGTGACGGGGCTCACAAGAGAATAGGAGAGCGCCAACCCATCCTGTTTACGGCACTTCAAACATCAAATCACAATGACATTGCTAAGCACACTGCTTAACTGTGCGCAAGGTTGAAATAAAGCCAACAAGTGTATTGTGTGTATTTAGTTGCCAAGACAGAGCAGTTAACACACAATATGCTCCTCTGAATTTGCAGTCAGACAACGGCTGAGCTAAATGCTAACATCAACATAACCACAATGATAATGTTAACATGTGGATGTTTAGCAGATATAATGTTTTCTTTGTTCATTATTTTAGTTTAGTATGTTAGCATGCTAACAATTGCAGATTAAGTACATATGGGGCTCAAATTAATGTCATTCCATTTTCAGGTAGTGATGGACTGAATACTGACAGCTACAAACTACTGTTGCATTTTGTTGTGATATTTTAATGTGAGTTCAACACCTTTATTTGTATGTATGATGATCTTATGGGGCTACAATAGTGCAACCTTTCACACCACCACTGATTAACACATAACTGAGAAAAGGGTCAGTGAGGCAGATGTGGAGTGTTGTTCTAAGTGAACTGACTGAGGGAGGGGTGGGAACTCACTCTCTGACAGAGATTATTTTCATATTGAAGCCTGAAACCTTGGCTTGTCTCATGACTCAATAAGTACTGTACTGTAAAATCCAAAATAACACATGATTAACGTCTTGAATTTTGGGGTATGACAGCTGTGTGGGGGGGTAGCATGACTCAACTCGCACATCGTCTTATGGTGCTTTCAGACCAAAAGCGAAGTGAGTGTTTGGGGCGGTGAGTTTACATACAAATTGAATGCAAAGACGCGTAGAGCTGCGATTTCCCGTCGGGCGGCATGAAGTGACGCGAAGGGGGCGGGGCCGGCGACCGGAAGGCAAACCGAAGGAAAAGTCACATGACAATGAGTCGCGATAACCTATCAGTGTTGAGATTGTCCGTACGTCACCGACGGCTTCAGAGCGATGTGTGG
>NC_060156.1:11315855-11316297 GCF_021292245.1 Micropterus dolomieu | reverse complement strand
AACAAACTTTACGTGCTTGTTAACTCTCCCACCCCGCAGACATCTACACGTCAATACCGATTTATATTCATAGCGGCAAGTGCTATGTAGCTCCACATAGGGGACACAGGAAGTGAAATATAACACCTTCATGCGGCGTCGGAACCGCGTAGGAAATTCACAGCCGCACCGGCAGAGCTCCAGAATATGCAACTCGGCCGAGTCACGCGCGGACGCGCTACAAGTGCGAGGGCCCGCCCAACGCTGCTTGCAGCTTTAATATTTTTCTTTTTTTTTTTTTTTTTTTTTTTTTTCTTTTTTCTGCAAAGTAGGCCCAAATGACATGGCCTAAACATACTCGAAAACTCACCAAAATTTGCAAACATGTCAGAACCGGTGAAAAATTTCGTATTCTACAAGTTTCGCACATGGGCGTGGCAAAATGACTCGCTAGCGCCACCTA
>NC_060156.1:11297949-11315835 GCF_021292245.1 Micropterus dolomieu | reverse complement strand
AGGCAGGGAAATATAAAAGGAATTTATTTTATTGTTTGGGTACATTATTGTTCAGTGTACATGCTCACATCTGAAACAAACTTTACGTGCTTGTTAACTCTCCCACCCCGCAGACATCTACACGTCAATACCGATTTATATTCATAGCGGCAAGTGCTATGTAGCTCCACATAGGGGACACAGGAAGTGAAATATAACACCTTCATGCGGCGTCGGAACCGCGTAGGAAATTCACAGCCGCACCGGCAGAGCTCCAGAATATGCAACTCGGCCGAGTCACGCGCGGACGCGCTACAAGTGCGAGGGCCCGCCCAACGCTGCTTGCAGCTTTAATTTTCATATTGAAGCCTGAAACCTTGGCTTGTCTCATGACTCAATAAGTACTGTACTGTAAAATCCAAAATAACACATGATTAACGTCTTGAATTTTGGGGTATGACAGCTGTGTGGGGGGGTAGCATGACTCAACTCGCACATCGTCTTATGGTGCTTTCAGACCAAAAGCGAAGTGAGTGTTTGGGGCGGTGAGTTTACATACAAATTGAATGCAAAGACGCGTAGAGCTGCGATTTCCCGTCGGGCGGCATGAAGTGACGCGAAGGGGGCGGGGCCGGCGACCGGAAGGCAAACCGAAGGAAAAGTCACATGACAATGAGTCGCGATAACCTATCAGTGTTGAGATTGTCCGTACGTCACCGACGGCTTCAGAGCGATGTGTGGAGAGGGCCGGACAGAGGGGGGATTGAAAATCTGCTGGTCGGCTGAGATCTGCTAAACTTGGGGGAGAGGAGCAGGGAGCAGCGCTGCAACCTTTGGACAAATAAACCCCCGTAGTCGGACTGGATTCTGCTCTAACAACTACGCCGTTTACTCGTGGGAGGAGCTCAGAGTTAACTGCTTTTATTAAATTAGCTTTTTACTTTAGTTTTTGGGATTACAACGTTGATTTATCTTCACTGGAGCTTCTCTGCAGCTAAAAAACGGACAAAACTGGACATTACTTGGAGAAAAGAAAGCAAGGAAGTTGAACTACCTGGTGAGTTCAGAAAACATGTGTCTGTAACTTTATTCCAGCTATCATTGTACTTTACTGTGACCAAGTTAGCATAGAATAGCACTGATCGATCCAAACTCCATTCAGAAAACAAACATTTTAGAAGTTGTTGTCCTGCTGTCTTGATGATAGACCTGACAAAGCATGAATTCATATGTCTAACAAATCTGCATCATGTAGTAATGGCCAGTTGCGTTTATTTACGTTATTGCGTTAAAATCGCTTTCTCGCCTTGTGTGTGTGTACACTTGCAGCAAATGTACTCACACGAGGAAAGCGTCGCAAGGAGTAAATTCGTGTTTGGTCTGAATGCCGCATTAGCCCCCCATCAGTCCTCCTCTCTGCCAGCTGCCAGGACATACCGGACTATCAACAGCTGCAGCATGCTAATCGACATACTGTGCAACTCTATAAAAAAAAACAAAAAAAAAAAAAAAAAACACAACAAGCGTGCTAATCAAGTTCTATGACAGACAGCTTGTCGGCTAATTAGGGGTGTGTATTAGGGCTGAACGATTTGGGAAAAAAAATCTAATTGCGATTTTTCTGCCAGATATTGCGATTACAATTCAATTTGCGATTATTTAAAAAAAAAAGAAAAAAGGTTCCGCTAAAGTTCAATATTTACTGAGTAGATGAACCAGCAAGAAATCAGACACAGAACGGCATAGAGAATCCGGTCAATTTTCAAAATAAAACACTGCAGCATGCGTGCAGACTCCTGATCATATATCAACTAAACAATTAAAACAAACAATTAAATTATGTAGCCTACCTAATCATGATAGAAGCACAAAAATCAAGGACAGCTGAACAAATTAACAAAATCTGAACAGGTCAGCAACATTAGGCAGGCAAAACACTTCAGTGTGAGTTGACGCCAGACAAAACCGCGGCACAGCCGCTGCCTGTGTCGGTTCGCCTGACGCCATGATCCCATGTTTTCCTATCCATCTATCTACATATCTATCTCTCTCTGTTTTTGTCTAGTGTAGTTACATGTTTGTGTCTTGTCCTGTAAGTGGATTACTGAGAACTTGAGACACAGCATTTTGTTCATTTGAGTACTCGATATGTGGATGAATGACAAGAAATGAACTTGAACTAGCAGCCAGAAAATGTCCTGCTCAGCTTCCAGACCACAGTTCCAGTAGTTGGAAAATGACAGACTTTAATTAACGGACACACTGACTGACTGAAACATAGCGCTCATGTTTTCCTCTGCTCCACTCGCTTTCACCGTCACCTACTGCCGCCTGTCACGTAGCTGTCCTTTGAAGAATGAGAGAGGACGCCAGCTAAGCACTACCATGCTGCACAGTGTGTGGGTGAAAAACATTAATGTTTGTTGCGCATTGATTTTATTGAACATGTGAAAGTTTAGTAGCAGCAGTCATTCAATCAACAGCTGCCTGTCTGTGCCAAACAGAGAGAACCACACATCTCAGTGTAACAGCGGCACTTCTGCATTTCCAAGTTCCGCCTTTTTCGTTCAGTCAACATTACGTTATCAATTAACCTCTAGATGGACAATTGTGAATCGATTGATAATCACAGTCCACATCGTGACTAAAAGTCAATTATTTTCCACACCCCTACTGCTAATCCAACACTGCTGTTCTGTGTCAGAATGTCAGAATCAGGAATCAAAAAAGCTTTATTGCCAAGTAGATTTACGCATACAAGGAATTTTGATGTATAACAAACATAGTAGGTAGTATGTATGTGGCAGGCAGGCACAACCGATGAATATGCAGTTAAAAGAAAGTTTTTCAAACAGGTGACACATTAGCAACAATGCACAACACAATACCGCGCAGCTTTGGCTTATTCTATCCCCTTAGTAACTTATTTCATGTTGTTAGTACTAAATGGAGGGTTCCCTGAAGCACCTAACAATACTCATCATTCACTTTAAACAGGTGAATCATACAAGAATCCGTGAATAAGTGACTCATTAAACCAGTGATCAAAAATAAAGGTTACAGCCCTGAAAGTACACAGAATCACTCTTAACCACATGTTAGTCAGGGCTTTTCCAATCAGCGTTGCTATAGTTGCAATGTGATGGAAAGGAAACAATACATTTTATTCACCCCACAAAGTCAACTACAAGTAAATCGGAAATATATTAACTTTTACCATATGCATCAGTTTCAAACCACAAAGGTGTTCACAACATCTTCCGAAGTATGGTGTAGCATCATTATGAGAAATGCTGCAGTAGAGTCAGCAGGCGTGATGACTGGGGGCAATACTTTTCAGCATGATGTGTAAAGACATGTCCTAAACACACACCAAAAGATGGTTGCTGCATGCTGCAGACCTCCCAACAAGTAGAGTGATCATGCCCACTCTCATCTACACCAAAGCTGAAAAACTTTGGGTTTTCATGTTTTGTTTGTTTAGGTTTAAATGCAACTGGCAACCCCCATATGAACCAGCTAAACTGATATCCACACACAATTATTTAAATTATCAGACTACATTTTGGCAAACTGTCATGCCATGACTTTAGAGAGAGGTTTGGGTGGAAGATTTTGGAACAACAAATCTGGTTACAAAGCATGTGCTCATTGACATTAATCGTTTTATTTGTTTGTACAGTACCAAGTGTAGTAACAAAAAAAATTCTGAATATGAAAATCCGTCCAGACTGTAGATATGTTTCTTGTTTTTATAGCCATAAAAGAGCATGAGACAGCAGTCCAATAATAAACAACATTAATAAAAAGGTATTATGTAAGATATACTTTTTCTTTCAGTATTGGCGTCACCAACTGCTGTGGACAGTTCTTTTTTATGCTTTCTCACAATAAAATCTCAGACAGACAGGCTGCTTTCCTTTTCTTACTGTGACACAATGAGTCCCATTAGTGGAACTTTTAATGATGAACTCAAACCTAGTGAAGATACAAAACATAACCCAAGTCAAATAAAGAGCACATGTGAACAGTAATGAAATCCAAAAATGAATAACCTACTCTCTGTGGCAATGTTTGCAGACAAATAAAAGAAAAAAAAGACCTTACCAAAAGGGAGACTACAAACCTACTGCATATGTGGGTTTGTATCTGTCTGTCTCAACTTCTCCTCTCTGCCCTAAATGAGCAGTGCCAGGTTTCAACAGACCAACACTGGGGATTTTTCAAGGTCAGCTTAGCTCAGTCAGCCATAAATTATTGAGCTTGAGCAAGCCCTGTGCCTGCCCTGTTTGCGCCACTTCTGACGCCGTCCATTTTCCCTTAGGTTTGCTCGCTGTGAGCATGACAAACAATGTCCAACAATGATGGTGTGACAATTTATTGGTCCATGTTCTTTGCATTTAACCTCTTCAACAGGAGAGTCAGATCACAGGGTCAAATACAGACCAGGAGGGATTTGGCATCTTGGAGGTCTTGCTTCAGAATGGATGCATGCCATCGCAGGATTTAAAATGTTTTTCTTGTTAAAAGATATCCCTTTGCTGTATCAGTACTGTGCAAATACACAAATACGGTGAGATTGTCTAACCTTCTAAATTAGGGTCATTTAACTGCTCCAAAAATATAAAATTAGATAGAATGATAGAATTGATAGAACTGAGGTGAGTCTACAGCAGCCTAAAAGTCAGGTTTACAAGAATCTGGGACAGGTTCATGACCACTGTGAGATTTGTTTCAGACCTCTGATTTGCACACAAACAAGCAGCACAGCCCAAATGCATAGGTAAGCACAAACACACCAATTTTATTTCCTATCTGCCCAAGTATTCATCTAACACATTTGAAACACCCCCCACACATAGAGACACACTACCCAGACACTTTCCCTAGGTAGGAGGATTAACTCTAATACCTGACCGCAGTGAACCAGTCGGCTGTAATCTCCATCCCCGTGCCTCTCTCAATCGTAACAAGAACCAGCCACTCACCAGTGGAACAGACAGCACAGGAATAGAATGGGGGTTATTAATAGCAAATACAGCACTGGAAAATTACCTCTACTAACCACAGTTAAACAGATAGGTAGGCAGACAGGTACAGGCAGAAAGGACTTTTGGTGAGTAAAGGTCACAAATGGGCAGGCAACTGCAGTCGATATGCAAATCAGTAGGGCAGCCCCTAGGACATGTGGGCATACGAACACAAAAAATTACTTCTTTGGGTATGAAAAATGAATACAGCAGGTAATAATACCTCTATATCCTATCTCAAAGAAAGTAAGATATAGAGATAGGTGCACAAAATAGAGGAGAGAAAGAGAGAGTAACAGATTGACTACTCTTTCTCCCTCGTCCTCTCCTCATCTGTCATAGGCCAGGCTTGGGGAACTGAGGCGTACGCACATCCTGGGCTAAAATTAGCTCTGCTGCAGCTGCAGGGCCAGACATGTTGGGATGGGCCCATGTTTTGCGAACACACACACACACGGTTCCACCAAAAAGACAGGGTGAGCCACAACACATAGCAGCACAGGTGAATGCCAACAGCATCCTTCCACCTCCTTCCTCTCTGCACCTCAAACTGAGGAATACAAATGCTTTCAATGCAAATGTTGTGTGTACACTCATCTGCAAACAGGATGAAAACACACGCGTGTTGGCTGTATTGAGGCCCTCCAGAGTGCCCCATATTAACCTCACCTACACATGGCATCACTGGGATGAAGGACAAACGACTTCTCTTGTGGACTAGTGAATCAATGTATATCCTTGATATACTTAATTTATGCATACATGGCCCTAGATGCTACATAAAAGTTCAGCAACCTTAGACCACCCCTTCGAGGCGGACCAGAGGAGTTGTTTGGTCCACATTAGAGTCCAATGTACACACAAACACATACAAACTGCACCAAGGGGTTAAATGCTCCATGGTTCGGTTCAACCGGATTTAACAAGGCTGGTGTGAACCACCCTTATAAAAGCCAACAGCATTTCTTAGATTTTACACATTTAGGTTGTTGTGTCCAACGCCCTTTACTTGTCAGTATCATAATAGACAAGCACTTCTACACACTGCAAGTGTTACAGCTGTACCATCTATACAAGTCATGGCTTTCCTTACAAAAGGAAAAATTACACCAACATACTCTATAGTAGTCACATTTCCAAAGTAGGGTAAGTTCAGTATTCTTATGCTTTTGATGCAATACATAAACTATGTCAATAAGTAAATGTAAATGTTCGCATGGACGGTGTACCACTGTGTAGTTGAGACATACTAAGGAAGGAAATACACAGTTACCAGCTTGTAAGGTACACTTGTCCAATCTAATGCAATTCAATATAACTGTGCTAAAATAAATCCCATTCTCATGAAGGTTATGATGGTCAGTTGTTGACACTGTGTTGCAAAATTCAACACTACGGTAACAGTGTTTCCCACAGGATTTTGTGAGACTATGGTAATTTGTACATTTTAAAGTTAAGTACATTAATTTGGTGCACTTTAAAGCAAAATAAAGAGGCTACATCTATGAAGAACTTTGAACTCTTGTACAATTTTGTGGCCTAGTAAACAATTTGATCATGAACACAGCAAAAAAGTCAACTGATTTATTTAATGTTTTTTCAGCAATCCTAGATCAAAGAATAATTTGTAAATTTTTTCCCTAACATTTTAATTTTACTTTTAATGGACGCATGTAACATGTTGAATATTTTCTGTGAATATAATCCAATTAATCTTTTGTGTTAACACCTTATTTTGAAAAACGGACTTTGTCACATGTGTATCTTCCATCCTCACCCTACATTCAACAAGTGTGAAGCAATCTGATAAATGATATTGTATGTTATACTCGTATTGCGTACAATTAAGATTTAATAGGCTCTCTTCGGGTAAGACTCTCATACTTTAACACTTTGTAAAGAGAGAAAATGACCATAAAGGCTGTAATACCTGTACACTCCAAATTTAGCAGCTAGCTTGATCGTGTTCTCACAAACGAGTGACAGTGGAAACACTCAATGCTGTTCAAACCCTTAGTAACGTTACCATAATTACCTCCAAAGAAAAGTAGTTGTCTCGAGTCGGATGCCCAAGTGTGTGAGCCACGTGAGTTTACAGCAGCGGGGAGCAGCGGCGAACACAGAAGTCTTTAATGTTATTATATATTTGGTTCATTTTGAAACTATGGTGGAACAAATTAAACCGTGGTGGGCCACCATAGTCTCGTTAATTAATGGGAAACTCTGGGCTATTTTCTAAGCCGTGGTTAGTGCTGGTATTTTATTGGATTATAATTCAATCATATTGAAAGGTACTTCTAATATTCTATTCCTCTTATGTAAAAGGGGGTAAACAAACACTACAAACACCTTAATATGCTGTCCTATGTTATGGACAGTATAATAAGGTGTTATTGGCTGCATCCCCAAAGAATACCATAGAGGTTAATCGACAGCTGTCCGGCACAATGTCAACAAAAACTGAACATTATAAGCTTCACAAAGGTAGGATTTACAGCTAGACTATTGTACTTTATAGCATTGGCTTGTACAGGTGTACCTAAACAACAGTGTAACACAATAGCTGTGAGGTGGTGTGCAGGAATGAAAGCTTTTATGAAAGCGTGGACAGTCACAAGTTCACTGACAGTTCAAACTACAGACATATGACCACTAATCCAGCAGTATTTGGCAAGGCTGCTGACAGCATGTGCATGGTGTGTGCGTTTGTGAGTATGGGGGGCAACAAAGCATTTTACTTTACTCCAGAGAAACAGAGGAGGAAAATGCTGTTCTGCTATAAGCTGCTCAGCAGTCCGCCTACAATAGGCCACCTTGAGCTTTCGTGACATGCCAAGATCACTGCACAGGCCACATGCCTGAGACCAAAGCCTGCATGACCAAAGGCTCAACAAGGGTGAAAACAGAGGAGAGTGGGTTTATTACTATACTGCTGCCTCAGATGCTGGGGGGGGGGGCTACAAAACTGCTGAATACCTAGAAAATCAAGCCAGAGAACTTGGCCTCTCAACTTCCTCCCACCCCAGAGACTCATAATAGTTGTTAAATCAAATAGTTTCCTACAGTATAATAAAAACAATAATGTGGGCTACATTTTGGCTCCATCTATCCCACTGCAGCAGACGCAAAGAAATTACACTAGCTGGACAATAAAAGAGTTTGGCTAGCAGTGGTGGCCAAGTTAATAAGCATTAGCCATCAAGTCATTGCCAATGAAACACTCAGTAGTTCCAAGTATTTTTAGGACTTGATGAATTGCGCAATGCAAACTGCTTCTTCTAGGCTTTACAATTTTCAAAATACTCCATCCCCTTATTCTCAAACATTGCTCAGTTCACCGGCAGCATTAGCAGCTAGGCCTTACTAAATGTAAGGGGACACGTTTGGTAAACAGGTGCCTCACTCTCCAGTAAACATCTCTCACAGCTGGCTTCAGAAAAAGCCCCCACTTTCCTTCCACATCTTTTCCATCATACCACAACAACAAATAACTGGCAATAATTCAAAGGCTCCTGGAATCAACCAGGCTTTGGCACCTGTTCAACTTCAGACAGGCACCGAGTCGTGACCAGCGAGCTGAGCAGGAGAGCAGAGAGCCGATCGACAAGGAGGTAAAGCCCAGCAGAGAGCAGTGACTCTGAGAGGATGATGACCTATTATCTTGGCTTAAGCAACCCGTCCATGCTGCCATATGAATGGTGCAGAGCTTGCGTTTCCCCTCGAAGCACACATATACACACTGACACCCAATAAAACAGCAGAAAAGTTCAGCTGCCTTTCAATCTCATGCAAATTGTCTTCAGGTCAACAGCAAGATATGTAATTTCCTTTTGTTCGTGAGGTCCCATTAGCGTGTCCAATGAGCCTACCTGGGTCAAACTGCTTGCACAGCTGTAACCTTTGGTGTGGAACAACTCAAGAGGTTCCCAGTGTGCAAAACCTGTGTGATGTTCAACTATCCTAGGCATTCAGACCTCTGGGGCACTACTGCAGAGCAGCATGGTTGGTCATTTATCAGGCAAAAATGTCACAGGATCCAGTTTCATACCCGAGGCTTAGCTGATAGTTTAATAGTTTGAGGTTTGGTACTTTAGGTTCAGAAACAGGGCTGGTCAACATGTTGAATCAATTTCATTCATTAGAAATTTTGCACTATTTGTAAAATGTCTACATTGTGAATATCAGAGTTATTACAACATGCACTAAAAGGGTTACTTTTAGTGCATGTTGATGATAGCTGGCAACTTCAGCTGTCTTGAGGGACAACCGGTAAACTGTGACATGAATAGTTTCAGTCGCAGTTTACAGCACTGTCATGACTCCAGGAGGCTAATCTGGTAGTGAATTTACAGGGTCGCAGGTCGTACCTGCTCTAGTCAGCAACTGGTCGTACTGCACAGCAGAACGATGACAAAGCCTCTCACCACTTCCATGGGAACAAGCCATTTCCCCGTCACACGTCTAGCAAACCAACGCCTCGATGATGGCGGCAGAGTTTAGCAGTATAGGCCACTTTCCAAATTACAGATTAAAGATTTGAGATACAGTGATATGTGGCAGAGATGTATCCATCCTTTTCTACACATTTCAATCGTGGAAATGTTCTGCTTTCTGGCCTATTTATGGATGTGTTACTTTAGAATGTTATGATTTGATAGCACACGTGTTGACAGTGGAGGTCACCTGACTGCTGGATTACAGAGCACACTACCAGGAAGCAGGCACAGGTGGATTGAGTGTCCTAAGTTCATTCACTGTTTGCACTTCGATTGAGGAGGTTCCCTTTGCCCCTGAGTGCGTTGAGGGAGCAGTTTATAGCAAGTTATGTTTACTTTGTCATTGTAAAGTTGGACATCTAATCTCTGATCTGTAAAGTAGGGGTGTATTGATGTGCTGATGTGACTCAGAGTTGTTTATTCATTTCTGTATTCAAGACAATGTGATTGAAGTTAAGTTTGTAATATACTTTCTTTCAATTGTGGAAATCAAACTACTCAACTTTACTCTGAAAGAAAATAAATGCTTTCAAATGTAACCTGCTTCTCATCCTGAGCTTGTATCAATTAAATCATGTCCGGACCACTCTTATAAAACACATGTAACATGTTGATGTATCTATGTTTTCAAATTGTAAAATTCTGTAAAACGGAATCATTACACAGTGACTAAATCCTGTAACTTAAGTAACACAACTAGAGCTGCAGCGATGTGTCAATTAGCTGATTGAGAGAAAATGAATCAGCAAATATTTCATGAACTGATTAAACATTTTCACGCAAAAACAAGCAAACAATCGTTTTCTTTCTCTTTCTTCCATATGATCTAAACTGATTATAATTAAAATAAATAAAATCTGCAGATTAATAGTTAATGAAAAAAAAAAAAAAGTTAGCTGCAGTCCTAAATGCAAGTCTCCCTCCTGACGTGCACTGCCTTTTGCAGAACGGTCTGTATGACAATGCCATTTGCTTGGGCTATACGCCATGTGATTTTCCAAACCTTGCTGCAATCAATTTAGAAAGCACTGTTTCATTTACAAACAAGAGAGTACACACGTCATGCTGCTCCACCCCTTTGGAGCCCCAAGAGGAACAGTATGAACTCGTGTTTGGCTCACAGAGAGACATACCTTACATCACGGAGACAGTAAACACAGCCAGACCTCATACCTGACAGTGCAGTGAGTCAGCAGCACCACAGCTCTCTCTGCATGCCAATCACATATCCAGCTGATCAGCTCGCAACACAACTAGAGAAACTCTGCTGGAGTTATAAGTACATCAAGAAGAGATTTGGATGCTGAATGACAAAGAAAAACACCATAAGCAATTTTATGAAATGCTGGATATCCAAGCTCTCTAGGGGATGCACTGTGAGGTTTCCCGTTTGCTTGGCCTCAAGGAGACAACAACAATGGCAATTCATGTTTTCTCTACTGGAAGAAGAGGAGAAGGGCAGGGGGCTGGCTGCCTGTGTGATCCTCTGGCTCTGTGGGAGTGAGTACAGTGGAAAATAGTCCCTACTACTAATCCATGGCAGGCTAATTACGGCTTTGATCCCTTAGGCGTGTGTATCATCACAGGTGGGAGGGAGGCAACACACTCACTCTGGGGCTCAAAACAGTTACGTTTAGATTTGTGTTGGTTTAGAGCTGTCTCAATAAGCTGCAGATAATCTGCTGCAGATGAGTGGCCAACAAACAACAGTGTTGTGCATTATTAGTCAACTCAAATACAGACACAAAGTTAAGAGTTGACCTCAGCTTCTGGTGAACACCCTTTGAAAACCATTAGGCAAGCTTACAGTTTGATTCAGCACATGGGCCTATAACTACAGTATACCATTTGATAGGTGACTTCACCAGCTCCACAATGACACATTTTAGGGCCTTCTGCTCATCAAACAGCAGCTGGATAAGTTTTGTTACACTAAGCCATAGAAGATACTCAACTCCTGGAGACAGAGAAACAGATTAAGTGGATAAATGGAGTTTCTGTCTAAAATAGGCCACAGCTCTGATGACAGCCCAGTCCCAAAACACATAGTGGCAGAGATACAGCAAAGAAGGAGGAGAGAGGAGGACTATGATGACTGAGGATGAGCAGCAGATGGCATGGAATTATCTGGATCTTCAGCTCTACATCTTTACCCATGACGCCATTGTTTGAGGGGTAGTTTACATATCACGACCAATATCACTCCAAGCAGCATTCATTTTATTTACTAGTGTCAGCGTTAACAACAGTAGTGTGTCAACATGAAAAAAGAGAGGAATGAGTTAGTGCTATTAAAGGAGTGTTGTTTGGCTGCGGGAAACTTCAAGCACTGAACTAAATGGTACATTTATTTTGTCTCACCCTCCACGCTACACACAGGACATGTATACAAAAATAACAGAAACAAGAACATCTACACTTACTAATATACATATATTGTGGGAATGTGGTGTGGAATATGGTATGGTAATCTTCAACACCAGCATAGCAAAAAGCTCCATGAAATGACATGTAACCACATGCTCATGTAAACCACTATTCTGTCCAATCACAGTTTATTAAAACAGCACTGGGGGGAAGCCTTCAACCAAGTGGTGTAGAATTGAAAACAAGGTAGGACTTATCTTAAACACTGTAGCTAGCCATCGTATTATCTGAGTGGCTCTGTTCGTTACCTGCTAACTAACGTTAACGTCAGCTAACGGCTGTTTCAGCGCTGCCACGAAGCCTGAACCTGTACGTCAACGTTAGCTAACGTTGCCTTAGCTTGTCGTTGGCGTGCCTGCTCTAGTCAGCAACTGCTAGACGTCCTCGTCTTTATTTCTCACCAGTCGTGACCAGGCCGGAACGGCTGTCTGCCCGGCTCCAAAGCCGAAGCCTCTGCTCTGTGGTCCTCAGCTAACTTAAAGACAGCTAACACTTGTGCCAGCCCGCGGACGATGAAGCCTCTTCCTGCCGCGGGTTTAGGTCCACATCAACACAACAGTGCTGATGATGTTCCAAGTCACCAGCAGCCCTTGACTGCGACTACCTGGAAACCCCTGAATGTTTTGCCAGCTACCAGGTAACGTTAATGAAATACTCACCCGGACTGAAGCTGGTTGTGGCAATGTCACGCGGTGACTGTGTCAGGGAAGAAGCCGTGGTGTCGCCCAGGTCGAGTATCTTTCCTCCAAATGCTCCCTCTCCACAGTGAGCAGCACCTCCGTATGAGCTCTGTACACTGCAACGGTGCTGCTGAGCCACAGCACCACAGGATTGGCCAGACGGAGCGGAACTCAGTGCGCTTTGCTAAGCAAAAAAGATCCGGCGACCTGCAGGGGGAGCAGCAGTGGTGCTTTCAATGCTGTGGGAAAATTCCCCATCGTGTTTTGAGTGCATTTTTACATCAACGTTAAACTACTGTAACTTACCCTTGTTGATAACCTGAACTAACCGATGTCACTGCATGTATGCAGGGTGTTTAAGTTGGCAGCAGTAGATATCCTGCACCAAAGCAGATCAATAACAAAAAATAAGAAAAAAAGTCAAACTATATGAACAATAAATTCTGCAAAATGCAAATATTTAAATCCTTCTTTTTGATGGTCATATAAACCTATTCTTATATTGCCTCCCTGTTAGAAAGATAAAGTGCAAAAAGTGGCCCTAGTTAATCTAACGTTAATTTATGTTGCTACAATATTTGAATAATAAATATATTGCAATAAACCGTGCAGTAAAATAAATTACAATGAACCGTGCAAACATAGTTTTATTACAGAGCCATTTTTGATTTGTTAATAAAGACTAACGTGTCAGAAAAAACTCTAAAATCTTATTATATAAACCTATTTTACTCCAGTGTTTTTAAATATTATTAATGTTAATAATTCGTGTTATATTTCAACATATGCTATTTTGTGGCTTATAAATTAACTAATGGCTTTATTTAAAAAAGCATTAATAAGAACAAATAATTAGGTTGCCAGGTTGTGACAAATCCCACTGGCTGGTGTTTAGTCTTTCTATTTGGTGATAATACAGCTCAAAATGTTATTAATTCAAAATGCTTCTCGCTCTCCATCACAGTTGTAGTTCTGTTAATAAGTCATTAATAAAGATTTGACTCCATCAAGTCTGCAGTTTTAAAGGTTAATAATTGTCTATACGGATTTGCATGTGCATTTCCTGTTGTCATGAAGACGGTCCTGCTTTCACTTTCACTTTAGTTAGGCCAACAGTATTTTTGTGCAGTTGGATCAACCGAGAAGAAATCGATCATTTTTATGCGCCTATTACGTCATCAAAGGTGTTGATATTTCTTAGTCAGGGACTCGGGGTCACACTGCTCGAAGGAGGTGATTTCCCACAGCCTACATTTATGTCGTGCGTCATACTTTCTGCGTGGTCATTTCAATTCCTCTTTAGTTTGTTCCTCTGCTGTCAGATTTCGACATTATAGCCTACGGTAGGTTCATTCAGTAATCTTCTCACTTATTGGTACATTCTTTACGTGATTGTATGTTTATATAGAGCCTAACAGTTTTTAATCGTATCCGGTTTGAAGGTGTGTAGGACTTAATTGCTAGTTAACGTCTGCAGCGATCGCGCTACCTCAAACAAAGTCCATGGCTCTTCCAGACCATTGTCAGCTTCAGGTGATTAATGAAATATCAGAGGCTCTCTGCAGTGGTGAACGCAGGATTCTCCTCTACCTGTGTGAAATCCTGGACACAGACAACAGTGTGGGTTGTCTAAAAGCGACGCTGGAATCTAAAGCGATGTGCTACGAGAGGTGGGACCTGTTCCTGGCAGAGCTGATATTGGCGTTGAGACGTTATGATATCCTAAAGAAAGTGTGGAAAACCAGCAGGGAGCAGTTTGAGAGAACTCTGAAAGTCGGGCCGGTTCTGCCAAAATTCAGGTAAAGTGCAATTAACATAAGACGTCTTTTTAAGAAGTCAAATTAGCAGTGGGAGGATGTAACTAATTACATTTATGAGCGCAGTACTTAAGTGCAGTTTAGAATGTACATGAGTATTTCCATTTTATGTTACTTCATACTCCACTCCTCTTCATTTTAAAGCTTTATTTACTATTTAATGTGCAGATTCAGAATAATAATAATAACAAATAAACTAACAAAACTATTATGATGGATTTTTCATAATCCAATAATATTATATAGATTAATCATAATCCTTGATTCTGCAATACTTTCACTTTCAGTTACTTACCTACACCCCTTCTACACTGTGGTATTGTTACTTTTACAATACAAGCTAACACACTTGTGGATCTTAGAGTAATTGTGTTTTTTTTCCTTTCTGCAGAGTGTTGATGGTTAATATAGGTGAGGAAATGGCCAATGACGATCTGGACAGTCTGAAATTCTTGTTAAGCAAAATATTACTCCGTGAGAAGATGGAAAAGGCACAGGTGAGAAAGATCACTGACATTTTGTTTTGTTTTCACTTACTCAGTCAAAGATTTTTGTGTGCGTGGGAGGGGAATTTTGGTGTCATCTCACTTGACACAGAAATGTCAGAGTAAGTATTTGTTCTGCATCTGTTTTATTCATTCTGACTCCCCCTTGCTCACCTTCTGTGACAGAATTTCCTGGATGTGATCATAGAACTTGAGAAGCTGGATAAAGTTTCACCTGAAAGAGTTGACATTCTAGAGAAAAAATTGCGAGACATTGGCAGGGTCGACCTAGCCAAAAAAGTGACTGCTTACAAGATGTCAGGTGAGACTGTATTTTATCTTCACCTTTTAATACCGAATGGCTTCAGTTTGTGAGTGAGTTTGTAACGTTTTCACATGAAGTGTGACATGTTGACAGTTTCGTCTAACAAGAAACTGCTGAAAATGGGAACTGAAAATTAATGAATGATTTATTTTGTGTGTCATACCACTGAATGATTTACTACACGGGATAATACCAAATATGAACACAGGATGCAGCTGACTGGTTCCAAAAAAATACATAATAGCTCCAAATCACATACTCGTAGTTTCATAGTTTCTATACCAAAGAAAATAGAGTAAAACAAAATAAAATAAAAGCCAACATTAAAAAATTCACTTCATTTTCTGTTTCATTTAACTCACAACACTGACAAAGCAGACCATGTTCATGAATACCAGCATAACGCCTAGTTTACAGATGCAGTGGTAAGATGACACATATCTTTTTCAGTAGGGCAGATTCATTTGTACATACTTTTCACTACTAAACTCTGTATTTATTAAGCCATATGTTTTTTACTTTAATCAACTAAAAACCAAACCTTAATCAAACCAATATTAACGCTTTCGTTCAAAATGTACGCATCTTCTGACCATACGTTTTGAGGCTTGATAGAGTTTAGTGTATTAGTGTATGTGGAGATACTGAATGTCTATAAATGTATTTAGAACACAAAGAAAGAAAGTTTAGATCATAGCGCTGCATGGCACAGAAAACATGGAGTTAGATCCTGAGCAAGCAACTTCACATCTACATTGATATGCATGCATTTTTTTTTTTTTTTAAAAGCCAGTCTAAAAGGACAATTAACCCATTTACTGTATTTTTACTCACTAAAAAACACATTGATTCATATGAACAAACAGGTAGAAAATAAATGACAAAGTATTCTAGATGATCCTTTATTACTTACCATACATTTACTTGTATTTCTGTCTGTGTAGAACTTTTCACAGTTACATCTGAACTACATATATCTCAACAGCAGAGGTGCAGAGCTCCTGTGAGTATGACAGAGTAAAAAAGTTAACATCAGCTGCATTGTTTTACTCTCATGAAACTAATATTTTGGAAAAACATCTTCTCCTTAGCATCTGCTGAGCCCTTCAAATAGTTCCCACCCTCTACTGCAAACAAGACGAGGACAGTCCTTCCACAGTGGTAAGACTGGCAACATATTAGTACACTGAAGTAACTTAGCTACCCAGTGAAAACAGTTGGAAAGCCCCAGGCCGTGTTTCACTTTGGTATTTACATTCCTGTATTGCCCTTTGTCATCAGAAAACATACCAGCACCTGTTTACAGAGAGCAGACTTATCAGGTAAGATTTTCACTCACTGTTTAACAGTGGAGGAAGGAATATTCAGGTCCTTTGCTTAAGTAAACGTTGCAATACATTCAAAAACTTACTTAAATAAATTGTTGTGCTAATTTTAACTAGGCTATATCCCTTTGGGTAGTTTTATCTACAGCAATGCATTATATTCTTTGAGATATCAAATGTTTGTAGCGTTGCTGTTCTGTGAGAACCACATATCTCTAAAAAGTAAACTTTTCATGAGCTCAGAAGAACAGCCCTGTTTGCAGCTTTGTAACAATGCATTTCCCCGCTAATCCAAGAGGGGGGTTAAATTGTTTATTTAGCTTAAGAAGTAGGAGGGTTTTCTCAACGCATAAAGGAACACTCGATCATTCAAAATCACCAAATCTGGAGATACATGGTTTTCACTGGACAGGAAATTAAAGCTGTCATACAAACATGGAGAGCAATAAAAATAAAAATATTTACCTGGAAAGGAGAAGAAGTATAAAGTTGCATAAAATGGAAATACTCAAGTAAAGTACAAGTACTTATAATTTGTTCTTAAGAACAGTACTTTAGTTAATGTACTTAGTTACATTCTACCACTGCTATTGAAGCACCCCGTCCCCCTATAATTTTGACTGTGTTAAATTAGTGAAGTGCATTTATGATTTATTCTTTGCTTGTTCCTTTGCCTTACAGAGTCCGTTAGATTGCTACAAATTTAACAGTAATCCCAGAGGAGTTTGTTTAATCATTGACTGCGTGGGTAATGATGGAGGTAAGACACAAAACAGTCCGGTGGCGTAAGAACTATTGAGTTCCATTACTTAAACACAAGTACCAATACCAAAATAAAAATTTTAAATATTCCATTACAAGTGAAAGTCCTGCATTTAAAATCCTACTAAAAGTACAAAAGTTTCACCAGGAAAATGTACTTTAAGAATAAAAAGTGATATGACTTGTTGTGTAGAAGAATAGCTATTGACAGGCATATTATATTATAGATTGTTTATACTGATGCATCAATGTGTAAGCAGTATTTTACTGCTGTAGCTGGTTGAGGTGGGGCTAGTTTCAACTATTTTATATACAGTTAGGTAGTTCAGTCTAGTGGTTTCCAACTAAACTATGGGTTAGGCCCCCTCCAAAGGGTCACATGATAAAGCTTAGAAGTATAAAGTAGCAGAAAATGGAAATACTGGAAATGTTACAGTACTTATGTAAAGTAAATAAAATAAATAGTGTTTGATTTTAATCGGAGCCGAAACAATAAGTCACGTTAGTTCATTAGACTAGTTGATTGATAGAAAATGAATCTGCAACAACTTTTGTTGATT
>NC_060156.1:11262510-11297849 GCF_021292245.1 Micropterus dolomieu | reverse complement strand
AATTGTTGTGCTAATTTTAACTAGGCTATATCCCTTTGGGTAGTTTTATCTACAGCAATGCATTATATTCTTTGAGATATCAAATGTTTGTAGCGTTGCTGTTCTGTGAGAACCACATATCTCTAAAAAGTAAACTTTTCATGAGCTCAGAAGAACAGCCCTGTTTGCAGCTTTGTAACAATGCATTTCCCCGCTAATCCAAGAGGGGGGTTAAATTGTTTATTTAGCTTAAGAAGTAGGAGGGTTTTCTCAACGCATAAAGGAACACTCGATCATTCAAAATCACCAAATCTGGAGATACATGGTTTTCACTGGACAGGAAATTAAAGCTGTCATACAAACATGGAGAGCAATAAAAATAAAAATATTTACCTGGAAAGGAGAAGAAGTATAAAGTTGCATAAAATGGAAATACTCAAGTAAAGTACAAGTACTTATAATTTGTTCTTAAGAACAGTACTTTAGTTAATGTACTTAGTTACATTCTACCACTGCTATTGAAGCACCCCGTCCCCCTATAATTTTGACTGTGTTAAATTAGTGAAGTGCATTTATGATTTATTCTTTGCTTGTTCCTTTGCCTTACAGAGTCCGTTAGATTGCTACAAATTTAACAGTAATCCCAGAGGAGTTTGTTTAATCATTGACTGCGTGGGTAATGATGGAGGTAAGACACAAAACAGTCCGGTGGCGTAAGAACTATTGAGTTCCATTACTTAAACACAAGTACCAATACCAAAATAAAAATTTTAAATATTCCATTACAAGTGAAAGTCCTGCATTTAAAATCCTACTAAAAGTACAAAAGTTTCACCAGGAAAATGTACTTTAAGAATAAAAAGTGATATGACTTGTTGTGTAGAAGAATAGCTATTGACAGGCATATTATATTATAGATTGTTTATACTGATGCATCAATGTGTAAGCAGTATTTTACTGCTGTAGCTGGTTGAGGTGGGGCTAGTTTCAACTATTTTATATACAGTTAGGTAGTTCAGTCTAGTGGTTTCCAACTAAACTATGGGTTAGGCCCCCTCCAAAGGGTCACATGATAAAGCTTAGAAGTATAAAGTAGCAGAAAATGGAAATACTGGAAATGTTACAGTACTTATGTAAAGTAAATAAAATAAATAGTGTTTGATTTTAATCGGAGCCGAAACAATAAGTCACGTTAGTTCATTAGACTAGTTGATTGATAGAAAATGAATCTGCAACAACTTTTGTTGATTAATTTTTTGTAAGATTTTGTAATCTTTCAATGTGATAGCAAACTGAATTTATTTGTTTTAGACTGTTTGGACAAAACATTTATCTTCTAAGTGACGTATTACAAAGGTAAAACTTCTGGTTTCATCTTTCCTTGCTCACTCAGTCATGTTGGAAGACACATTTAAGGCTCTTCAATTCAACGTGGTCGTCCACAATTGGCTAAGTGGGGGTGACATTTATTCTACCCTCGCAAAGATGTCCACACAGAGAGAGAACCTTGAAGGTGACGGCTTTGTCTGTTGCATCATGAGCCGTGGCACATCAGATTATCTCCTGGGTACAGACTCGAACAGCACAGGTCTACGCCTGGATAATGTCAGACGTCTTTTCACTGCCGATGCATGCCCCATGCTGGCTGGCAAGCCCAAACTCTTCTTCATCCAGAGGTACAGCATCCCCGAGTTCCAGCCCCATGCCACAACGTACCACCAGGATGAAGATCTGGAGATAGATGGGTGCGATGGGCTGGCCAGATGTGATATCATCCCTACAGATGCAGATGTGTTCTGGAGTCACTGCTGGACAGATGCACGTCAACTGGAGCAAGGACTCCATTGCTCCATTTACCTGAAGGCTCTGACAGACGCCTTATGCAAAGGCCAAAGAAGGTAGAGGCAAACACTTGTGTTTAGCATCAGACAGTTTCCATATGTGCTACAGAAGCTGTAGACTAAACTGTTGTTTGTGTTCTGACAGGAAAACACATCTTGTTGACATTCATACCGAGGTGAATGGAGCCCTCTTTGAACATAACAAGAGGAATCCTGGAGCAAGCTACCACATTGATTTGAAACATACCCTACGGAAAGATGTTTACTTACAATAGAGGATTCATCACCATGACTTTCACTAAACCTTCAGCACTGTCAGCTACAAATTAATATAATAATTTACGTGCCAGAGAAGAACCTTTTTTTTACTGTGTTAATACAGTGACACCTATTGGTTGTATTAACACGAAACACTTAAACTTATTATTATTATTATTATTATTATTATTTTTTTTTTTTTTTTTACAGATAAAGTAAAATATAACTTATGGTTTTAATGTGCCTTTATTTATTTTTTGAAGTTTTTGTACATATATTTCAATAGATTTATAACAGGCAAAATAACAACAACACACCCAATCAGAGCCTCGTAATAGAAACAAATGTAAATTCATAAAAAGCAGAAACAAAAAACATGTATAAAGCCTGATAAAGAGTTTTTGTTTTACATGTAGTCATATGTAACTTGTATTTAAATTAATATGAATAGCAATTTTCTTGCCCAATACAGTGCAGCTAAAACCGGTAGTACCCGTGTAAAGATGTGAAAATAATTTGTTATGAAGTAAACACTATATAGAGATAGAGATAGTACAAATTAATTCTTTCTCTCTCTGTATATCTCTCTCTCTCTCTCTCTCTGTATATCTGTGTTATTGGATATTTTCATCACATTCTGAAACGTGTTTTAGAAAAGTAATAAAAGTCACTATCATTAGCATTATCATATAACTCTTCGTTTCCAATAAATAACAAATACTATATTTTGTGTGCTGCTTTTTTCTTTCCTATGTTATATATAATATATAAGCAATATATGATCATATCAAGAAATCCAATCAGTGGCTGGAAAAGGCTGGACTAAAGGACAGCACAGAAGCACTAATCATGACGGCACAAGAACAGGCACTCAGTACAAGATCAATAGATGCTGGGGTCTACTACACCAGACAGGACCCCAGGTGCAGACTGTGCAAGGATGCCCCAGAGACAGTACAGCACATAATAGCAGGGTGAAAGATGCAGGCAGGAACAGCATACATGGAACGCCATAACCAGGTAGCTGGCATAGTGTACAGGAACATCTGCCATGAGTATGGGCTGGAAGTCCCAAGGTCCAAATGGAAGACACCTCCTAAGGTAGTTGAGAATGACCGAGCTAAGATCCAGACTGACAAACTGGTAATAGCTAACCAACCAGAATCGTGTTGATTGACAAACAGCAGAAGAAGGCTGCAGTGATAGATGTAGCAATCCCAAGCGACAGCAACATCAAGAAGAAGGAACACGAGAAGCTTGAGAAATACCAAGGGCTGAAAGAGGAGCAAGAAAAGATGTGGAAAGTAAGAGCAACAGTGGTGCCAGTGGTAATCGGAGCACTGGGGGCTGTGACCCCCAAACTGGGAGAGTGGCTACAGCAGATTCCAGGTAAAACATCAGAGGTCTCTGTCCAGAACAGTGCAGTCCTAGGAACAGCTAAGATACTGCGCAGAACCCTCAAACTCCCAGGCCTCTGTCAGAGGACCTGAGCTTGAGGATGACACATACCACCCCACAAAGAGGGTGAGAGGGGGGATTTATTTATATATATATATATATATATATAGAGAGAGAGAGAGAGAGAGAGAGAGAGATATTTGCTTTTGTACAATAAAGTTAAAGAACAATGATTGAAATATTTAGAAATATGTCATTATGCGTCACCTGATGTCTAATTTTGGCAACATTTGAGTTAGGAGGCAGGACCCCATTGGACAATGGCATACTGATTCCTGCCAGCCTCCAGTCATGACTTTGACATCCATCTCATCTCCACTTTCGCCTCGTTTGTCTTGACAAGTTGATATGACTTTCAGATGGGGTGTTAACCTAGACTCCAATCAACCAAACTACTGCTGAAAGTATGACCATTATCTGTCCCACTCACCCACCAACCTGCAGTACATGTCACGCAAGCTTTTCCATTGTTTATAACCTGACTTTAATTTCAAATTTTTGAGGACCTAATTAGTCTATTATCTATATTAGTGGAATATTTATATGGCAATAGTTTGTCCCCCTCAGTTTAAAATAAATGTGTGTTTTGAATTCCTTTTAGTGAGATTCTATGTAAAGCATCTGCTGCCCCTGTGTGAATTGTGCTATAAACTTGCCTTGCCTTGCCTTAAAGTGACTTTATGCACTCATATACACTTCAGCCAGCACTTCAGCTGACATTGTTTCTCAGTTTATGTAGCCTACTTGTACTAATTTCTTTCAGGACTTCCACTTTGACTGACACTTATTGCTCAAAAGACACTTTAACTCCTTTCAACGCTTGAACTTCAAATTAATCTTCAACTCCTTTCTGCACTTTGATTTCAACTGGCACTTCAACTTCACTCTCCTTTCCTTTTAATGGCTATTTCTGCTTTCAGTATTTGTATTTTAACTACTGCTACATGTAAGGAGCAAGCACACTTACATTTTCTTCAGACAATGTAGTCTTTTCCAGTTGTAAATATGATATTTCTTTGCTAGTTTTGAATAGGCATGCTATCTAGTCAGGTGATAATTCAACTACCATATATCCTTAAAACATTTTTTTGAGATCATGGCAACATGGCAGAATAAAGAATCAGTTATTTTTGTGTCACATCTAAAAAAGTTCCCAACTGCAGAAAATACCCAAAATACTATAGCAGTATGAATCAATAGGTACAGTAGTATCTCCCAAGTCACTGCATGGACTTCAGTGCAACACAGCCCTGTGACAGTAGGAGGCAGGCGAGTAATATGAGGAACATCAGGAGGCAGCGGGCAGTACACAAGTACACACACACACACGCACACACGCACACACTGGAGTAGGCCTCGTGAACGCGCACGGTCAGGGCTGCTGTTGCCATGATGCAATGGCGACTGCGCCGTGGGAAGCGAGCGAGGAGTTGAATGGGTTTCTCCACACAGCTGAAGTGAAGCTGCCTGCAGCCAGTCAGGACACCGTCAGTGGCGAGGGACAGAACAGCGGGCACGGCGACACTGACAGGGTCCTGTCCTGCCACACTACATGGAAACACACAGCCAGGTGTGTCTGCTAGCCTCACAGCTAGCCGTGTCATGACGGTTGGAGAGAATTCTCACACATCTGTACGACGAGACGTGAGGAGCACCAACACCCTGTTTTCCCTCCGTAGCCCAAACCAAGTGAGGAGGGGTTGTTGTTTTTAAATTCTTTCATTTTCTGGTCGCATCGTCCTATAAATCGGCGTGTCAGTGGACCTATTTGTGGTCTCCGTATTGGACCACCATGGCTGAGAGAACCTCAACCGGGTTACTAACGATGATGTTGGAGCCCACGCCGGCTGTCGCTATGACCCTGCCGGCGGAGGTCCGTGAGAAGCTGGCGGAGCTGGAGCTGGAGCTCTCTGAAGGTAACTTGACAACATGTACACAAACTACCGCTTCACAATGTGGTTAAAGCATGCTGTTTTATTTTCCCTGCAGCGGTGCTTTAAACATTGTGGATGACAGCTCCCACAACCACCGCCCTTTATCTTAGCTTTGTGGCGCATGTCATCATCAGTCATTCCCAAAACTAAAGTTTTCTCCTCATGGCTGTAAACTACTGCAGCACTGGGAGTTGCTCAGCTAAACTGCACTAGATACTGGGCTGCATGCTATGTTTCATTTACTGTTGTCCTAACATTATAGATGTCACACATTCAGACTCAAAATACCAAATTTGATCAGATGGCTATCTGCCTCAACGTTAACAGTTAAGCTGACACACCCATGCTTCTGTTATGAGGGTCCGTGTATCACATAATCAAAGGCTCTGTCTTTTTTTAAGTGAAGTTTTCTTTAAGACTGTTAATGCAAATTATCATTCTCATCTTGTCTGACCATCTTTAAATGGTTTCTGACTCTGAACCAAGAAATCACCAGGTCGTGAGAAAAACAGTTAACAAGTTACTCTCGTTGCTTAACAAAGGCGAAATAGGCTTCAGGTTTTTATGTGAACAAATATTTGGATCTTACTTAAGTTTTTCTAGGTATTTTGCTGATATTAGCTGTACACTTGTTCGTGGGCATCCATACCTGTAGGTGCACATGTGTCTAAGTTAATGTACTCCATGCTTGTATCTGTTTTATCTCCCGCTTGTACTTTGATAGCACAAATACATCGTGTACACGTACAAAGTCCTGTAAATGGGAAAGCAGTTTATTACACTACCTAATCACTTTCCTTGATAAATGTCATTATCACTAATACTGGATATGCAACCTTTATGCAGCTGAATGTACTAAAAAGTGTCTCAATATAACCGTCACAACAGACTTGAGCCTCTCTGGAGCCACATGTAAAATAAAACAGGAAATCGCCCATATTTATGCCACCTGGTAACTGAAACCTGCATGATGAATCTAACCTGCATGTACCCAAACTGTCTTTTCTTTCTTCATATTTGGTGCTGGAAGGCCTTTAACTGTAGTCACTCTGCACTCTGTACAGAGTAAATGAAGATAGGCTCCTCCTTCTGTTGACTTGAAATCCTTAAATGCAGAGTTTCAGTGCACTGTAAATAATAAAGACGGTGCTTATTTAAAAAAAGCAAAACATTTCTTATGTTTTTTGTTAGTTCAATGAGACTCATGTTGTTTAACTGTGAGCCGTTCTTCTGAGGTGAAATTAGCAGAGCTGTGGTAAAGTCATACTTAATTAATGACCTACATTAAGTCTGATTAGATTTGGGATTTGACCCCAGGGTGTGACCCTGTTTCTTGTGAACTTTTTCTCTGCATGTTAATAAGTGTAGTCCTAGAACTTGAAATAATAGAAAACCCATTGACTCGTAGTTAAATTAAAAGTCTTTTGTTTCTCCATGTTAGCTGTGTGTAACAGCACCGTACCAGGGTTAGGAATAGACCAAAGGTGCACGCTTTGATAAGCACATTAGCTGCCACTGAGGCCCCTAATGGGATAGACATGTTTTCAGGAGCGGCAACCAAATGAATCTATATCTGTCCAGTTTCCTCTTCCTGCTCTCTACATGTCACATCCTGCCATGTTGTAGCTCTGATAGCAGTATCTCCCTGACTCCATTGCCTTCTGCTCTTCTTTGTGGCTTTTATTCCACTGACTAAAGAGAAATCAACCTCTTTGTTTCACTCTAAAATCCTATTCCTTGATGCTACTGTGAACTCTTCACCTCATGATGATGCCCTTCAGTTGCATCCGGTGCATCTCAGCTCAGGATAGAATAGATGGCTCGTTTTATTGGAAGGAGATGAGAGCCTGAGGATCCTGCAGGCTTACTGTTCTTCTTGACGAGCTCTTATCATAGGGATTTAAAGTCAGACATGTCTGTGTCCCTCTGAGAGACCCATCTTGGTTTTTAGCATGCGTGAGTGTGCCCTAGTAGGTGCATGTGAATGTGCAGGAACGCTGCATTATTCATGAAGTTGAATAGAAGTGTCATGTATGTTTTCTTAAGCAGTTTAGCAGCAGCAGCCATTGGAATAACACGAGTTTAAGACAATCCAGCAGCTCAGCGAGATCATTTCCCAGCGTCAGCAGCTTAGGCCTGCTGATGTGTGAAATAAACAGTCTGTGCGCTCTTATTGTGGTTAAAATAAATAGTGTTTCCTCTAGAGGTGCAATCATTTTCAATTTATCTTGCACTTTGTTTATTTCTGAGTGAACAAGTGTCCTAAAATGTTTAAATCACTTCACTCAACTGTTTTCAGATGAGTACTTGTAACCTAACCACCCAGTCATTTATGATAACCTGTACATTCTGGCCAATATATTCTTTCTATGTGCATCTGTTTACAATTTGTCTCAATGCTGCTCTGTTATTCAGCATGTCTTTGTAGTTAAATCATTTGAAAACAGTTGTGCAGACTTGGGGCCTGTCTCATGAAGCAGATTGCTAAATAATCTTGATACCTTCACTGAGTTAAACCTAGAATTGCTTTATATGTGGAAAATGGACTTAAAGAAGGTAAAAGAGCATTTCTAGGTTTAAAGCCCCTGAAAATGTGGCAGTGTAACAGTGGATCATTTAACAAATCTGAGGTAGAAGATCCAAAACAATTATGATAAAATCTTTATTCAACAAGTTCATGAGTAAAATTAAATAAAATCTTTTTTCAAAAACCCCAGCCCTATGACTAAATAAGCAACAATCAAAGTTAAGAAAAACATTCTTTGTCAAACATTTTTAACAAACAAAATATAACTTATTAAGTGGTGAGCTTTAGAGGTGCTATTAGTTTAAATTTGTTTTTTAATTTTGTAGGTTTGAACTGAGAGAGGCTAGCTGTTTCCCCCTGTTTCCAGTCTAAGCTAAGCTATCTGGCTGCTGGCTGCAGCAACATTTACTTTACTGTACTGGACTGTAGGACTCCACCAGTCACAGTAAGAGGCTGATTGAGAAAATGTGTTTTTAGGGCCTTTAGCGGTGCAGTTTTCCAGCTAGCTTGATACTTTTTCTGTGTTAGACGAGTCCCTTTTTCTAACAATGCTGGTAGACTGAATCCCTGCCTACCACATTCAACACGCCACAGTTATTGGAAAGGACCTTTGGTATTTCTCAGCTGACCTGGATGCAGACTAGCAGTTAAAAGATGCGGCGTAAGGAGGGCAAGAAGACTGATGATCCCCATTATCTCCTGCAGGGAGGAAAGAGGGAGTGACGAGTCTGCTGAGTAATTCATAGGCTCGCTCTACCATTCCCTGGTTTTCGTCCCTCCTCCTTTGTTTGCTCTCTAAACCCTCTGATTACAAAGTCATTTTTAGTCCAGTGCTGGTGTTTGCTGGGAAAACTGCCAAACCCCTGGTTGGTCATTGCGCTTGTTTTGCCTGCTCCCATTCAGCAAACATTTACAGAGGAGCGTTACAGGTTTTGTGTAGTTTAGGTGGCGCCTGGCTTGTTTATGGTTGTTCGGGTGGCAGGTTTGTAGCAGGTTTGAGTTGTTTGGCAGAAGATCCAGCATCATAAATGTGGTTCTGCAAAACACAATTAAAATGCTCTTTATTCTAAGTCAGATTATCTGGTCAGTTTAATGACAGACACAGTTTTCATTTGTTCTTACTCTTATCTATATGCTAGTATCTGCTGCTGCAGTGACCCAATTACCCCATGGAGATAATTTAAGTTATCTAATCAGCTTAGATAAGGTGAAACACACTCTCTGATGGAGGCTAGAAGGTGTAATGATCAGTGGTATCTTATTGCTTTTAATGGACCAATCCAAATACATTTTTTTCACATGGATTAAAAGGTCACATGGCGCTTAAAGTAACTCTGGGCAGTTAATCATCATCAGTCTCATTCTTACCTGATGATTGTGCACCATTTGCAGTAGCAGGGAGTTCCTCCCTGAACTGTAACAACACATGATAAAGTGTGTAAAGGCAGAGAGTGATGGAAACAACACAACAGAGAGAAAACAGGATCAAAATGAGTTGCTGTTGTGGCAAATGATGATAAGAGTGAAAAGCACATTTGCACTAAGATTTCACACAACCACCTGAAATGAAGAAGTACTTGTTACAACGTAGCTATCACCATACCTGACAAACGCACTCACAAGGATACAATATTTTAGGGTAGAAAGTTTCCCCAAGAACTGTGAGAGAAAACTGTGATGATTGAGATGATTGTTACCCTTACTTTATCCCCCATTGCTGCCATACTTTACTAGCAATAGTTTGAATTTTTTCATCCACACCAGCACGAGTTGCTCATTGGTTGTGGTATACAGTAGATCCACAGTTATGTCCTGAGGCTGCAAGCTTCGCCCAGTTTGCTGCTGATGCCTGACAAGTTAGCAGCTGTCTATGACTTCATAGCATTGGCTAATATACATGCACCGTTCTCCCAACTTTTTATGTCTCATACCACAATATCCATTTCATTTATACTATCATGACACTCATTTTGTAGCGCAACTCCCAGAATGCAGGGGCATTAATGGCATACTTTCACAAGATCCTTAAAAAATCTTATATATTTTGAAGGTTTTCATTCAACAGAAGCACCATACTTTAATATTTAATATAGGCGTGTTATACATTTAAACCTCAATAGGCCTCAAGGTCATCGGCCTGCATACTAGGTTGGGTTAGTGGATAGCTTTGGAGGTCAGAAATTTCATAAAACCTCTTTCTGGAAAGTATGAGTGTACCAGAAACCCCAAACGAGTTGGCCTACATGAGTTTGTTAAGGAAAGACCACTCAGTGCAGGGAATGGCCTTTCACTGGTCCTGACTCATTCCTCTCTGTGGTCACTCACTCCCACCACCAACTCATGAAGAAAGAACGTCCACTGGGCTCACCCAGTGAGTTCAGTCTATTGTTACGTAAAACCAAACATTTGACGAATGTAGAATCACATTATATATTAAGAGCTTTGAGAACATGTAGGATTTAGGGCAATTACTGAAGGGACTTTGTACATGGCTGCTGGTTAGCTCTGTAATAAGATCCAAAAGACAAGAATGTTGAGCCTTGGAGCGAGCTAGCTGGCTGCTGTAGCTGTCGTAAAGTCCAGTTCGGAGATAAAGAGGCAGCTATGCTGTGCCCCTGCCATAGTGGGGGATCATAAATATTTCACAGGTCTGCCTCAGAGAGGAGTATGTGCGAGTCTGCGCACATGGAAGTGTGGGCATGTTTGGTCCTTTGGTTACTTTTTGCTCATGTCTCTGGGTGGATTGTTAAGGTGCTCCTTTCCATTAAGTACAAACCACCAAGCTGTGTTTCGGTTTAGCAAAACAATGATCCACTGCTGTAGGTCCAGTTTTCTTTACAGTTGTCTTCAACATCCTGTCTCTGTCTTTATAGGAGCCATGAATATTTCATGGTTTGCTCTGTGGGAATGAAATATGTAGAAATATGTCTTTTCTTTCTTGGCCAGCACAGTGATTTTGGTGTCCTCGTAGCTTTCTGTGTTGGAATTGCTCATTTAGGTTTTCAGTATCGGCTATCAGTATTATTATCAGTTTGTCTATTGTTTTGCTCAAGTAACGTCTTCACATTGTGAAATGAGTGTCACTGACCTGCTGTTGCGGTCTCAGCAGTGTTTTATTGCAGGTGGTACTTTATTACTATTGTTATAATTCATGGCACAAATTGCTGCACAATTTGATTACACTGCTGCACTCCAACAGTCCACGGCTTGTGGCAGACCACTGTACTGTTCAATGTACTGTGTAAACAAAAGCTAAAAGTGCCAGTAAATGACTATCTCACACTTAGTATCACTGAAGCTTGATTGACATGTAGTATTTTTCATTACTCTGGTCAGATATGGGCCCTTGTTAGCTGTACACATGTATTAAAGCTAAATCAATTCCCCATCATTTGTTCCACTCTAATTTTATGATTTGAGAGAAATGCAATTCCATAATCTTTAAGGACATTAACCTATGAACATGTATGCTGGCTAAATGGGTAGCTGTCAACCTTTCTACTGCTTATTAATTTATTAAAAAACAAATTACTAGATAGAGATAAATACTATCAACGTTATTTTTCAGTAGTATTGTCAGTAAAATATTACATTCATTATATCAAAGGTTTTATCAGTTTATTATGAAGCTAATTAATACATTAAAGTCCCAAATTGTGGTCACTGTCTTGCATTGGCCAACATTTTAATCTTGTCTATGGTCACACAGTTTGCTATAATTTAGCAAAATGAATCCTTGAGAACATCTAGCAGCTAAACTGACTCCGGCTGTTTACTGTACTTTCTGCATTTTTCTGTTGTCTGCAGCAGTTGCGTTCCCTTTACCTTTTAAATCAGATGGCTGTAATCTCACCAGAGACTTGGCCCTTTGCTAAGACAACAGTAGAAAGGTGGTGCCAGCCTCCAGCTGGGCCGCCATCCTGTCCATCCTGCCACGGACTGAGCACAGTGGTTGGCTGGGAGGTGCGTTTGGTAGCACTCAACCAGGGGCATTTTTTAAATTAAAAAAATGTGCGAGCAAAATTCTGCACAACTTAATAAATATCTCCTCAGGGTCTGAATATTTTCTTTGTTGTATCGGGTACCAGGTACTGTGCCTTGAGTGCCAGTGGTGACACTGTGTCCTTGCTGTGAGACTAGATGGCATGTGCAGTGGAGAGCCAGGGCAGTGCAGCGGGCACCGGCGCCAGGGAGATCTGCTGACCAAACAAGCCGCATGCCCCACTTCAAGGACACATTGCAAAATTCACTCTGCTCTGTGCACTACAATTCTTCTGCCCAGCAAGGCTTTTGTTCTGCCTCCATTAGCTGGTGTAAATTCTTTACTGTCCATTTGCCTTCCTGTGTGTGTTTGTCTATCTTTGATTTTTCACCCATCTGGTGGAGACAGAGGCTTAGCATGCGAGTTGGATGGCAACTAAGGACCCCTGTTTCACACATTTCATTCTGTAGCATTAAGGGAATACATTGCCTCGGCTTTCAGTGAAGGCAGCAGCTTCCGTTCAGCTGTGACACTAACATCACTCATCATCTCCTGAATGCTTTGCGATGGTTATCCCCAGTAAGCAAACGACAGTAGTATGTCAGATCTGATGTTGTTGATGGGATGTTTTTATTCACCTATTTTTCACCCTATTTGCCCTTAATGGTTAGAACCTGTCGGGATGATAGTAAAGGCAGCAGAATATGAAAATCAAATCGTCTGCTGTGTCTTGTCAGAGAGTGTGACTTCATAGTGCTCTTTGGAATCACAGTTAAATAAGCTGCCAATGGCACGAGTTGCCAGTATTTAATTAAATAAGTAATTATAATTAATTCCAGAAAGGTGGTGTAATTATGTACTGGTCAGTGCCATCAACACCTATTAGCTTCTCTTGACCTCTCTGGCCGGGAGCAAGCAGAGGTCAGCCTGCGAAGCATGACAGGGCGTGGAGTGTATGAATTCAGCTTGGCGGCAGCTGGCCTACAAGCGGCCCTCAGTGAAAGTATGGAGGAAGCACTCCAAAGGGGCAACATTTTGAGAAACCTGGATGGTTAACAGTGCTGAAAAACTAATATGGGGTTGCAGCTTTACTTAAGGTAGAAAGGGTCATGTTTTTGGATTATGCGTCTCTTTCCCAACATTACTCTGCCTATAGTGTAACATAACTTTTTGTTTTTATTTTGAAGTTGTAATAAAACCCAGCAGTGAGACCTAAGAGATGTCTCAGAAGACCATAAACACGTTTTGATTATTATTTGACTGGCTCAGGTGTGATGTGCAGATCAAAGACAGACAGGAGCCTTTGTAGCAGCAGCAGGCTGCATTGTGAGCCTTCCTGGTGGAAAACAAACAGAAAATGTCTGGAATGTTCCATGACCTATCGACTTAACCATGAGGAGAGGGTTTTCCAAATCCCCACCACTGCTGGAGGGCACGACTACACACAACAACCAGGCACATAGCATAGCCGGTTGTCCCAGCTTTTTAAAAGAACGAGGCCACGTTGCCACCCTCTGCTTTACCTCATTCCCTTAGGTATCCCAGTGGAATATGGGAGGGAAGGAATCAAATAAAACTGAGAGAGTTTTTTTTATTTTTATTGTGTGGCTAAAGCCAGGCTTTTTTTAGTTAGAAAACTTAACTCTGCTCGCACACCAGAAAATGTGTTTTTAGCTCTGTGCAAGTAGACAGTTTTAGGTGAGCTCTGCTGCTGTTTCTCTCCAGAGACTTTTCCCAGTGTGTTATTCAGCATATACCCGTAGAGCCAGAAAGAAAAGAGGAACGCAAAGCCAGGGCAAGTCAGCACTGCATTTGAAGCTCCTAAGGCATAACTGACAAACTGGAGTCTCTTTCAGCATTTAACAATTACTAACTCATGTCTGTAAGACATACGTTGTAAATCATCTCAATAAAAATCCAAGCTGAGTAAGTTCCTGGTGCTGAATTTAAAAGCTAGTTCTCTTTTACACAGTATACATTTGAAGTGAAAGAAGTACTTAGGGCTTAAAAGACTTACCCCTTCCAACTAGGCCTAGTTAGTATCATACAGGAAGGGAATGAAGTTACAGGCTTGTTGAATATGTCATCAAAGCATTTAAAGGATACGTCTTGGGTCTTCTTTTTGCAATTTACACTATTTCTATTTCCAATAATAACTTTGTATTTACCGAGTTAATTAATTAGACCTGAAAATGTGGTAATATCACTAAATACGGCAAGGATATAGTTATATAGATGCTTTTAAATGATAGAGAAGTCCTTCCTACTGCTGCTTTAACCTACACAACCATCTGCTGGTAGCCATACATTGGGACATTGGGAGAGAGAGTAAGAGAGAGTATACAGTCTATGGTTGTAACCCAGCTTCCTGTTTGAGTGCATGTTCGATACATTATGATTGAACATGATTGGACAACTTCTGTTAAACTCACAAAGCACCTCAGCCATGAAATAACAACACAATAAAAACTGGCGCCCCACCTCCATCTTGTTTTGTCTTCCTTCTGAAGATCTGGATACAGCGGTTGATGACAGACGGTTTCTTGATCAAAGCAAGTTATTCCACCTGGCTTCTAAGCAGCCATTCTTCTTTCCCTTATATTCTTTGTATTCCCCCTGTAACTATGAAGAAATGTATACGTATGTTTTTTTTCTGTTGCTTTCAGAGGCCTTTTTTATAGTCAGGTAGGACTTACTATCTAGGAAGATTGCGTCCAATCTCCATTCCTTAGTAATGATCTATGAACGTGGTCTCATACTATGAATGTTCAAAGTCTAAAGTAATCACTGTGATGTTTTCTCTGGCACTACCACTGACACACCAGATGTTTTACTGATAAGTTCACAGAGGACTGTTGTGTTGAATTTATTTGCTGTAGCTTCTTACCTTTCAACTACAGTTTACTTAATTTCAAAATTAGCCTAGAGATTACAGCAACCAGTTTTTATACTCATTATCCATGTATGACCGCCCCCTTCAAGTGCCAAACCTGATAACCTGATAATCTGTACTGACCTACGGCTTCTGAAATTAATTAAACCTTTTTTTTTGTCACTGCATCAAGCATAGTTTTGCTGCTTGTCACCACACCCTAGAAATTTTGAATAACCTTTTTACACAGTGTTACTTGTGGAATCCCAGGCACTTGTGGAGAGACAATGACATGGATACAACTTTAAGCTGACCTGTAATCTAATATAACGTTTACACTCACACACACACATGAACACGTCATGTCTCAGTGCTCTTACTCACAACATTCTTGACATAGAGGTCACAGACCTCTGCAGTCTGTGGTCCCATAATGTGTGCGTGACTCCCCTCATGATGACAGTTGGAGCTCAGTTGCTGAATCTCAGAAGTCTGATTTCCATTCCTCTCACCCATCCTCCGTCACCGCCTTTGCCTCTATCCAAGAAACTCTTTAGACGGCCAAGTATGAGACCCTCACCCTTCATAAATGTATTCTTCTTCTATGTCTAAAGCATTTCTTAAGGGCTTCTCTTGCTAGTTTATGATTGTCAATAATGCCATATAATTATTGCAGCGAACCCAGATATACTGTACATGCCAACTCCACCCTGTCTGCTATTAGAAGGGAGACGCAGTCAAGTCTGAAATACCAGAAAGTGGTAGATGGCTGCTGGCAGGTTTTCCTGGTGTGTCATGCCCCTGATGACACACACACACAGGAGTGCAAACTTTCTCCACAGACTTACTACTGCAGCCTCCAATTCTTAGAGTAATTGGCAGTCGTGTGGTATTTGTATGTGTGTATGTATGTGTGTGTGTGTGTGTGTGTGTGTGCGCGAGTGAGTAAGCAAGCCATATGACCTGAAAATGAGAAAGCTAACTCATGACAGAGTTGCTGGTCCCTTGTCCTGTCCTCTTTATCTGATTTGATGAGACAAACAGAATTGTTGTCGTGGTCAGGCCAGGCCCCTATATTTAGCCATCGGGACATTAAACCATAGTGCTCTGATGACCAGGACACTTTACTTAATGCGGAGAGAGCAGAGTAGTAAGAGGAGGATGAGTTCCTGCACTACTGCCTTGTCTGATGAACATCAATAGGACTAAAATGGGAAGGATTTACACAACAAAGGCTTGCTGTCAATGCAGAGAACACATCACCCATATTACAACTGAATCCTGAAATTCCTGCTGGTTCTCAACTTTAGGACCTATTCTTGTGCTACACTTTAATATTGAATATTGTCAGAGCACTGCAAAACATCTGTGTACTAAAATGAGTAGTTAGTGGAAAATGTTTGAATGAATGTCATGTTGATCAAGCTACGGTCTTGAAAATGTATTGAAAAATTAAAAAACAAAACAATTGGTAACCAGTGTGTTTCTATTTAAAGATTTAAAGAGAAGTCCACTCCAGACTCGCAGTTTGGTCTGGTTTTCTGAGGTTAAAGTCAGTCCTTCCAAGTCAACTCTATAAAGAGAGTTGTATTTACATGTCTGTGTCCAAAGGGTCAGCTGAAGGGGAAGGAGAAAGGGAGGAAGAAAGGAGGAGTGGGAGGAATAATGAGGACTGGATTTAAATTTCCCCTTACACAGAAACAGCTGGAGTATGTTAGACCTCAGGGAAATCAACATTTGTCAATTATTCATATTGATATTTTTAACCTGTTCATACCAGATGTATGTGCTTTACCACATAGACTGAAACAGAGAATACTAAAACAATCACAGGAAACTATTTCAAGCCTATGTTTTTTGGGATGACTTCATCCTGATTATAGTTATCCTGATGCAGTAAATACTGTGTTGAAATACTTGCATAGAATCAAGGCTATGCGTTCATAAACACTGGATCCTTACATGGTGCGTTCATTCACATGAAACAGGCACATTGTCTGTAGTAAAGGATATGTGTGCACATCAGCCTAAATAGCATTTTTGAAAAGGAAAAGTTTGCAATTACTGTGCTTTTTGTAGATGCATATTGATCTAGCCTTGCAGAGTAGTAAAAATGCATTCTTTCTGGGTCATTATGACAGCAGTAGAGCTGACACACCTTATTTGCTGTCCAATGAGATTTTTGAAGAGCTATTCTAATAACATCTGCATTGTATTTCACGCATTGTGTGTCAATGCATCATTGCCCTTTCGTCTTCTTGAAGAGCTGTGAAGATGAACTGTCTACAGGCCTCAGCAGTGTTGTCCTCAAGGCCTTGACCTCTGACCCTCTGTTACTGATGCCGCATCAGGATGAGTGCTGCATCCCCTTCAGGTCACAGAAGACGAATGATAGGCTAATGCAGAGCTTCAGCAGGGCTGCCATCAATTCTGCACTTTCTCTTTGGGGCAAAAGGGATAGGCCGCTGGCTGGAGACCATGTGCTACTGACTCTTGTCTGCCTACACAATCACCTGAGCCCCCTGACTCTGCTTCGTTGTGTATTTTTCCCTGCCGGCAGGCTTTGCACATGTATGTCTGAGCACATAAATACACAGATACTCCTTCTCCCCTCCCTTGTGTCACAGCCTGTTTGTTGAGTTAGGCTGTGGGTTTTGGCCCCTGGCTTACATGTGTGTGAGGATAAGTGCAATAGCAGACCCTGTGCTGGCCACCCTGTGTGTCTCTCGCTGGAACTGATCATTTACTCTTGGCTTTTTTTCCTGTAAGGAGTGGTGGAGGGTCTAGAGCACTGAAAGCCTTGCTCAGTGAAAAATGCTATTACAAGACTTAGCCAGGACAAGAATTTGTTTTTGTCTTGGAATCAGCTCCACTTGTTTTTGAAGTATCAGCTAACAAGTGAAACCCCACCCAAAGCAATCTAACACTGGTTCCACAAATACGGAATATTTTGTCTGGTGTAACGGACTGGTATTTATTAATTGCATTTTTAGAGATGTTTATTTTAAAACAGTAAGTTACAGAAGTTCATGCATTCCTGTGGCATGTTCAAGAAACCTTTTGGCTAGAACCTCAAGAATGGCCAATAATTCCTGAGGTTCAGTCTATTTAGTTCACCACTTGCATGCTGTTTACTGCATGAGGACAGTGGCAGGGTGGCAGTCATACTAAAGTGTTACTTAATTGACTTTGAAATAACCCATTTTTTTCTGGCACTCATTGAGTTACTTGTACACAAAAAGCTTCAATCATCTCTTGCTCTAAGCATATTGAAACTAATTCTAATAATAATTAGCAAATATTTGACTGGTTTGTGTGCAACTTCACATAATGAATTCCCAAGGGATGTGTTTGAAACTCTTTTATTTCCCTAGCGAGGCAGAGGCTTCACCACATTAGCTAATAGAGGCCGATTAGCCAGCAGTGGAGTTGGCAGACAGTATCAGCTGGCTAGTGTTACTGAGCCAGAGCCCTGTGAACAATATCGCCACAGCTGACTCTCTCTCTCTCTCTGCCTTATCTTCCACATGTCCTGGAAGCACAGTGAGCAGCCCTGCTGCTGCATGGTCCGAAGGCTGCCTGACTTTCAGTTGTGGGCGTATGTGGAATGTGGGGCTGGAAAGAGGCCTGGAGGGCTTTGTGAAAATTTAGAACAAGCATTTTATTCAGTTGTTTTCCCCATGTGTGGGGAAGCGGTGAGAGCTGGCATGTCTGGTTTGACAGACATGAGCAAACAAGCCCCTGTGGTTGCTGCTATTCTGTTTGTTTGTTTGCATGATAACACTCATTTTCTTTCATACATCTGTGGGATTGTTCACCTAAAAAATGTAAATGCTGAGTTATTTCTCTGAAGGTACACCCCAAGGCTGTGAAGCATGTTTGTCAGAATAAAGGTTTACATACAATTTAACTTAAGGACGTTTTTTTTTCTCTGTGGCACATTATCATCATATATTCCTGCCCCTCACACGCAGTTTAGAGAGCGTAAGGCTTACCTCAGCTCAGCTTTAGCTGGAATCTGCTGCATCTTTTCTGGGTTCATTTCTTTCTGTCTGCCTGTCAGATTCCTCACTGAGAGGCTCACTCAGGGGTATGACCACGGACAATTATTCTTGAGGTTTTCAGTGGAGAGGATATTGATTGAGAAGCTGGAGGATGGAGAAGCAAAACGATAGACCGAGTGAAGGGAGATGGAGACAAAGGGAATAATGGCAGGCAGCGAGAGGGAGCATGGAGCACAGATACGTGGAAGTAAAGGATAGAAGGAAGATAACAAGAGCTGCTGAGTGACAGAGTGATAAAGTACGTACAGAACAAAGGATGAGAGTGTGAAGGTTGAAATAAGAGTAAGAGACTATCTCTTCAGTTGATTAAAAAAACATGCTGCAGGAGGTTTTTGCCGATATACTTTTGAGACAATATAAATGTGTCGTTCTTCTGAGATGTTGCCGTACAATTTATAACTTTCCTTTATAACTATCCTTTTGTTGAAATCAGCTAATCAATTGCAAGGACTGTTTTATGGTAATACTGGATTTTTATAAAATATTTCATTTCGCAAATAAGCCAGAAACATACATTGCCATGTGCTTATTTTATCCTTAAACAGTTTCTTATTTTCATGTATATTATGATATATTATAAAATAAAATGAAATGAGTCCCACTCAAGTGTAGTTCTCATTGGATCTCTGATGCTAAGTAGTAAAAGCAGTAATCATTGAATCACCTTACATTCATTCAAGACTGAGCAAAAAATTGTGGCTGAAAAGCTATAATCTCCTTGGCTTCCTGGTTGATGACCGTCATTTATATTTTTATACGCAGTGACTGCTGACAGATAAAAACAAAAGAAACAGCAACTTATCTTAGAATCCCTTACCGTGTGTTTGTATTTTTAGCAAAATAATTTGAATGAGATTCGTTCATTCATAAACCCTAAAACTAGCTGAGAAAAAGAAGAATTTTTAATTGTTATTTAACAAAAGACCATTTCTACATGCAGCAATAATATCCTGCAGAACTGGTGTCTCACGAGACTGGAAGACTGATCAGTTACTGTACATTGTGTTATCAACATAAAGTAGACAGAGGTGTATGTGCCTTCAGGCAAAGTCTGTTATGGGATAGAGCCTATCAGCGTCTCATTTTCAGCTCAGGTACAGAACGGCCCAATAAAAGAAGATGAGAAAGATGGTCTCAAAGCAATGCAGAGAAGCACCAAATCACCTCACTGTAAAATGATCCGGCTTGAAAATATCTCTGCTTGATGGTTCAATCACCTGCAGGTGTTTGTAATAGTTTTAGTTTACACATGGTTACAGATGGGAGGATCCAACTTTCTTATGAAGCTGACAACATTAGAAGACTAAGATGTTAAACTGATACTCTGACCTTCTGAGTATCAATCTTGTAAAAATATGTCGTTACTTGAATTCATTCAGTTGCTGTGAGAAAAAAACTCATTACTGCATCAGCTCCAAGTGAAGTCACTTTAAAGTTTATATTGACTAGCTAGTCTTGTATCTTGTATCGGACCCCTGAAGCTCTCCACTTTCACTCTGATTCTTTGGCCATTGTGGCCATTTGTGTGCTTCCTGTCTCCAGATAAGGCCTTTGGATAAGTGGCTTTATCCCAGCGCTGGGATGTGTGACTGAGCAGCCAAGCATCCCTAGCTGGGACAAGCATTTTTCTCACAAGAAGCAATGGTTCTTCCCCTCCTTACCTCAACCATGCTGCTGGCGAGCGTTTTGGAGTTTATGCTTGTGTGTGTGTGTGTGTGTGTGTGTGTGTGTGTGTGTGTGTACATATATACATTCCTGCTCAGGCGAATGCGAAAGTGGACGATGTGTGTCCTGTGATTGCCGACTGGAATGTGTGTTGCGTTAGCGTCTGCAAGCAAAGCACAGTCACGGGTCAGCAAGTGCCTCAGTCAGTCACACACTTCCCCCCCCAGTCTCTCTCTCTCTCTCTGTCTCTCTCTCTCTCTCCAGGAACTGGGCAGCTTGCCTGCAGAGGGGAGTGGTGAGGTTAACACCATCCTCCAAAGAAACACTGCACTCCTGTCCTCATTGTCCTTCAATACGTAGCAAGGCCCTCCTGATTAGCTGATGAGTCAGTGTGTGGATGTCTCTTTTATAATGATGGTGTTGCTTCGTGTCAAGCAAAGGTTAAGGGCATTAAAGTATGTTTTCCACCAACTGGCACTGGACCTCTCTGGATCACTCGAGCCTTCTGTGGAAGTTTAAATGTAAGAATCCGTGTTAGGGTATATGTTTTTAAGATAAACCGATAAAGCAAGGCCCCAGATATAGATTTTGGCACTCACCTATGGTCATGGTAACAATGGAATTTATGGACTTTGTGGTGTCAACTGCCACTTTTATACCAAGAAAAAAAGTGTTTTATGGTATTGCAAGTGGTTCACTTCTTTCACAATTATGTGCTGCAGGAGAAATCTGCTACGACACGGGACTCTTCTGGTTGTCATATAGTGTTCAGTCAACCAAAGGAACAGTCCTGAGGCCTAAACAAAACACCGCACAAGTTTCATTCCCAAATGAAATCCCACAGCCTTGAAGTGCTTATTGTCTATGGGCATGTAAGTGAAACACATTATTAAACCCAATGAAATTCAGTGCCACTCTCCTTTTGAGGTATTGCACTGAAAGGAACCCAGGCTGTGCTGCGACTGAATCTTTCATAGGACATATTGCGTTTTCGCCTGTTTGGGTGATTGGTAGTGCAGTAAAGTCTTTTTGGATGAGGAGTTTGCTGTGAGGTAACCACTGTAAACAGTGTTATCAGGCAGACTGCAGGAGGAAGTGTCCGTCATCAGCTGAGCGATCAAACCTTGGCACACCGTCATGCTGGTATTTCCGACTACTGGATGCTGGACCCTGTTGCCTTTTGTGAAAGTCTGATATTAAAGAGGTCACGCACTGATGAGCACGTGTGTATCTACACGCACACTTCAATCATTTCACTGCCTCTAGTGTGGGACTGAGAAAAGAAGATTCTACTACAGTGTTTTATTTGATAGATTTATTTCATTCATTTTCAGGTTTTAAATTGATCTTGAACAAACCTTTTGTGTAGCATTTAAATGGCATTTTAATGGGGCTTTCCCTATTTGTCTTTAAAACTATGTATTGAATCCTGATGCCAAAGCAATGCATCAAATCAAACTGAAATAAATTTTGTTCATCATTTACCCCGATGCACTTCTACTCACTTGCAGCCACTTGTTTCTTTACCTTTGAACTCTTGGGTCAGCTGGCCATGTTGGATTCAGATGCTCACTTTGTAGATGGCTGACTCTGTCTGCATGCGAAGGTTATGCGTGACACACGCAGAGCTGCAGGCCTTTTTAGCCTCGGTCAGGGGCCATCAGCTTCAAAGGAGACTGTGGCCTGGGGTTGACCTTTTTTTGTCTCGCCTACACAATTACACCTCCAAGCTGGAACCTACGTTAATCTGAGTCGCCTCATAGCCGGTAAACTAAAGACCACTGTAGACACAGATGAGCCGTTGCAGCTTTGCAGCGCCACCAAATTAAACAAAGGTCAATGAGGTCACACCTGGCAGGCATCCTGGCTTCATAAGATCAGTTGTGTAGTGTTTGGTGTATCAGTGTGTGCATGAGGCTTAAACACAGAGCAGGAGAGAAGCTTCCCGGGGTTAATGTTATTGAATTCTGGTCTGAGAGATTAATAGAACAATGGTTTCATTTGGGTCAGAAGCATAAAACTGCATTACTGTATCCTCCACTTGAGAGAGCAAGATAGGACTACCGTGATTGTATTATAGCCTCTTACAGTCTTCCCTTATATCTTTCCTATAATTTTTTCAGGAGTCTTATAGCCTAGCCCAAACAAAAGGTAGATTCCATTTTCTCATTTCTAGCTCGAGGAAGAGAGGATGGAGGTTGGACTTGTGAAAGATGAGACAAAGCTACGAAACTCCCTTCAGGACACCATGAACGCAGATCTCATTTTTTAGAGCTCGAGAGAAAGGCTTGAAGGATAGACATGGAGACTGATGGAAAGATGAAGAAATACAAGAAGACAGGCTGAGAGAAAGAAAGGACACAGGGAAGGACGTGAAATAAAACCCACTGTTCCTCCTCTATTGTGTGAAGTTGTACGTGGCAGATCTCCAGCCTGCCTTTACCCTGATGTCATCTAACATATCTCTGACCTCAGCTAGCGTATTGCCTAGCAGCGTAGCACCAAATGGTATGGCAACCAGATGACTGATTTGCAAAGCTATCCAATGATGTAATGCTTTTTAAAAACTTTTTTTTGCGTGGAGCCTTTCTCACCATACATGGTCACAGTAAATTATTTGTTGCCTACAGATAATGATTTGTGCATGTTCATTCACCCTGACGGAAATTCAATTTACAAGGCCAGCATAAAACAGCCGAGCACCTTATGTGCAAACATGGACGATGTTATACGTGTTAACAAATTTCCCACTACGCAGCACTTAGTTAGTTAGCAACTTGACCTTAAACAAAAACAAAGGACCTGACAGCATACACTGAAGCACCAAGTTCAGTAGTTACAGTGATGAAACAAAGGATTTCGTGTGTTGCAACTGACCTTGTGACAGCCAGACAAACCTGAATGCTCAGTGGAGAAAACAATCTCACCACAAGGTACATTTAGTAGCTGTTCTGGGGCTTTCACATAATCTTCAGATGTTTTCAAGGTAAAGAGTAAACTTTGAACATGAGAGTTGAATACAGTTTCCTGCAGGGGATTTTACTCTAAAAAACACCGTCTGTTTTTTGTGATGTAAACATGAGTGTTTTCAGTGGCAGTTACGTTGCTTTGTGTGTGTCTGGTATGCCCGTGCAATCATGTGTCTTATTCGCCTGTCTTTTTGTCTTTGTGTCTCAGTGTTTTTAATGGGGGTGGGGCGGGCGGGCCGTTAGTGTGTGTTGTCTGAGCTGATAGTGGGAGACCGGCCATGACTTGTATCTCTTGTTTCCTGCTACACAAACACATACATGCATGCACACTCACTTTACTCTCTTTTGCTGTGTCTCTTGTCAATGTGTGTTTATCTAGTGTAGCAGGGCTCTCATTCTTTATGCCATTCTTTCATCTCCCACCTTCTAGCATCAGTCTCTCAACCTTCTATATATTTTTTGTGTCCACACTTGCTTCTCTGTCTCTTTTCCTTCCGCTCCCTCTTACACCCCCTCACCCCATTCTTCCTGCTTCCTGTCCTCCCTGTTCTCTTCCTATTGAAGTCAAACTTCCCGTTGTACTCGATGAAAGGCGCTACAGTGTTTCTCTACCTACAGCAGACCGACTGTATTGCTGCATCCAGTCCATTGGCCCTTATAAGGAAAAATAAGTAAAAAAAGCTCAGTCTCCCTCAGCGAGATGTTTAGCTGATGATTTATTGTAATGACTCCTCCTCTGTCTCATTTGTGGGGTTTCATTTGGCCACCACATAGCACACCTTCATGACCTGAGTCATCATTTGTGTTTATAGACTGCTGAGGAGTTCTGGCCCCAGATTTGCCATTAAGTAGTGATCACACAGTAGGGATCTTTGTGAGAAACATAGGTCCGTTTTGTGCTATAATAACACACCTTATTAAACAACCTGGACAGTTGGCGTTTGGGATAGACGGATGAAATAATCAAGTCTGTCAGTGAACCTGCTAGACCGTATCCTGAGTCAGAGAGCACATGTTTACATAAGTAATCCTGCCTGCACAATGGATCTGTGTTATCCGTGTCACTCATTAGACCTGGACAGTGTGCTGGAGAGGAGATAATACCAGCTGAGTGGCAACAACTCAGGTTTTATTGGGGATCTGCGAGGTAAACCGCTCGCTGTTTAGGTTATGTGTCCATATCATGAGAATCTGGGTGGATTAGGAATTAGGATTAAGCTATTGTATGTCAAATTTATTGTGTGGATGTGTGCACTCTGTCTGTGTTATGGTATTTATTGAACACATGTGGTGTAAGGAGAGCAGAACAATGGATCTTTGCGTGCATATGTGTCTGTACATGAACGCACGCATCTGCTGTATCTGCATGTGTCCGTATGGATCTGCTGCAAAGTGTGTGGGAGCGAAGCATGTTTGCATATAAGTGTTTGATTTGATTTATTTATTCTACCCACCGAAACATAAAACGATGATGATGTGACGTCTGTTGAAGGCCACGTATGGGAGTGAACATTGATTCTGCAGCAGATGGCTGCAAACTCACTTAGCTGGGTTCATCTTCCTCTAGGAGTGGAGATATGAGGACTCCAGGACAAACACATGGCCAGGTTCACAAAAAAAAACAAACACAACACGCACTGATATCTGAAGTTAATAGATGGCTGCAAGGTGGGGGTTTGTAAAAACGACACGCAGCACTCAAGCACTGTATATATACAAAACAGAAAAGGGGGAAATGGTTTATGAGTCACAGGTCTACATTAAGATCGGTTGAGGATGTGTTGTGGACGGGAATCCAAGCATGAAACAAAGGATAAGGGCCTCGTGTGTGTGTGTGTGTTCAGTTAGAGAGAAAATGGATCTGTGCGTGTTAATGCAGTCTGCCATTAGCGTGGAGTTTTGTGCAGATGTGGGTGAAATCACCGGGTGAAAGGGTGATTGTCCTCTTAGTTAAAAGAGTTGTGTGTAGTTTTTAAGTGTCAAAGTAAGAGAAAAAGAGAAAAATCTGTGGTTTATCTTCAGTTAATCATCAGTCCAAGAGCTATAAATGAACTATTACAAGTGACGACAAAATCGTAATGTTCTCTCTGATTTAATGAAACTGGCAATATATAGTTATTTGTCCTGATCTTGTCCTTTATTTCCTCCTCTGGAAACATTCAGTTGCATCTGTAGCGACTTAAAATGCTGCCTCTAATGAGCAAATGTCCCTTTTGTGTAACTCAACCCTCACTTTCTTTTTTGGGATGAAGGATTTAGTATGTGGATGTGTATAAATACTGTTGCTTATGTGTCAGTGCCCTGTGTGTGTGGTCCTGCAGTCCCTAAACCTTCAGTGTCGATGTTCCTTTGTAGTGTTCATCTCAGGTTCTGTTTCTTTGTCAGTCTGTTAACATGTGTGTGCGCGCGTGTGCGCGAGAGCCAGTGGGGCAGGTGGAGTGACAGTTGGCAACTGGGAAATGGGAGGATTTCCTCTTTTTAGCAGCTGTTGATTAACTGTCTCTCCCTGCACAGTCCATTCGATGAGACTATAGATTTCCAACCAGGGCTGCACAATAGTGACACAGTGGTCGATTTTTACTTCTGTCCTGTCCCACTCTCACAAAAATAGTCCTGTCCCGTCCCAATGCCATGGCAGAGTAAATAAAAAATATTGTCCTGTCCCAATCCCAGAAGAATGAGGACCCCAGAAAATTGTGTTCATATTTGAAATGCATAATGATATAATAAAAATCTATGATTCCCATCTTGCCCGCTCCCATAATGAATAGTGAAATTGACTCCCGCCCTGCGTGAATCCTACAGGAATCCCGAGAAAATGTCTGCCTCTACTGCACAGTTAAAGTTGGTGTGATTCCAGTTTGTACAGTTAACAATTATGGTGAGATATATCGGTAGGTTTATAAAGCTTACATTTATAATGACTGCTGGAGCTGAAAATAGTGGAGGTGGAATCAGTGCAATAAATCAAGTCAATTAAGTAAAACATTTGGGATTATTATTATTTATGAAACCCTACTCTCTCTCATGCATGAATTATTAAAAATATTATCTAGATTTTTTTTATTACTTAAAATTGGACTAATATCCAAATTCATTTACAATTTTTTTTTTTTTCAATTCTGTTTTGTTTTTAAATGAGTTAACTGTCCCTGTATGTGGACACCATGCAACAAAGGGGTAATATGCCTCACATGTTTTTTTTATGTCCTGTTATGCTGTATTTAAGCTTAATAGTTGAAAATTAACAATAAAAAACATATTTTAGGAACAAATAGAGGAAAAAAACACTCACACTGGTATTGATAACTAGTTATTTATGCAGTAACCCAGTAGCATATTGTTATCCTCATCTAACTTCAATTTTGAATCATCTCAGTTTTAACATATCAAAATCCAACATGTAACAGATTACATAGTTGTAGTTAAAACTGATTTCTTTACAGTATGTGAGTATAATACTTTTTTTATTTTGTGGAAAGGCTGCAAAGCAGTCAAAAGTTGCAATTTAATGCTGTAATATGCATGTTTGCATTTTTATTACTGTTCATATATTTGTTAAATGTCTGTTTTATTGTAATATAATACAATTTATCACATCAAAATTTGAATAGATAAACTGGCTGGTTACAGAAATCAAACTTAATGCAGTCTGACTCCACTGTTGCATGACGTCCACATACATACAATTTTAATGTATAAAATATAAACCTGTTAATAATAATTTACTGTACATACTACAATTTTTTTTGTCTTGACTGACCTCCTTAAATAAAAGCTTTTCATAGATATGCCTGAGGCATTTAGCACATGGACATCACAGTTGGCCATCTTGGATTGATGAGGTCATCAAGCAATAAATATTTGGAAAACAAGAGAGTAACCACTGTTACTATGTTGCTATCAATCAACTGACACTGTCCTCAAATGATTTCGAGAACATAACCACAATATAGTAACAAAAAATGGATTTAAAATAACTGTCCACAAATGTGGACGTCATTCATGAAAGGGTTAAGGACATTGTGTGAGCTCAATCTCTAGCAGGCCCATCTAATGAAAATTTTACCTACTTTACCTATTACTACAACTGATCTATTGGTTAATTCTTAAAATAATTAAATGACTGTGCCATCTGTAAAATATATGACGACCAATACACCATGTTCATTTTGTCTCCTCACCCTTGAGAATCTGTAACCAGAATAAGTTTTGGTATAACTTAAATGAAAAATAGATTTTCAAGTTGGTCAGAAAATATAAATTTTCTGTTGATCAAATATTTGATTGGCTAATTGTTCTTGCACTAATCTCCAGTGCAGCAAACTGAACTGGCAACAATAGTGTAAAAGGACAGACCGTAATTCAAAATTGTGTTTAGATATCATTGCAGAAGGGGAAGGGAGAGAGGCAGACAATGAAAGAGAGACGGAAAAGGGGTAGTGGAGGGTTTAAATGAGCTCACAGAGAAAGGGAGGGAGGAAAGGCAATGCAGTTGTTTGTTTTCCACGTCAGTCCTGCCGGGAGAGGATTGTCCCGTGGGAAAAGACTCCCATATCATCAAAGAGCATATTGTACAACTACCACTCGTGTTGTATCCTCACCTCCCTTATCTCCCTCTTTTCTTTTTGGTCACTTTTGTAAACTAATTTTAATTGTCATTGTGTATGTGTGTGTGCTGCTGCAGGAGTTAGCCCGTCAGTTGCTCTTTTAATCTGATTCAGTTACAGATCGATTTCATCTCCTGGTGTGCTGTTGTTTGTACAAAAGAGCTTGCCATTATCCTATTCATCTTTCTTTTTATGTGTGGTGTTTTTCAGGTTGCACACACACACATGCTCTCTCCCTTTCTTCTGACCCCGAGTCAATCAGGGTCTCTTGACCTCCCATCACCCCCTCAGATTAGTTGCTATTATTATCACACTCCATTAAACTTCCATGAACAACTGAGATGGCACAACAAGCCAAGACCCCAGCTGTCTCCTCTGTAGTCTAATCTACAGATCCTCATCATTCTAGAGTCTGCCTCAGGTCATATTACACTGACCTAAACACACAACACACAAAACACACACACAAACAGAAAAACATGCACAGCTTCATCCCGCTTTCAGTAACTCACGCAGACAAGTGGACACAATGAGGATAAGAGTGCTTGAAGTGACTACAACAAGCTGTGTCAGTGGAGGTTATTTGTGTTATTTCCTTAAACGACTTGCCTTGTGGGAGGACATAATGGTACTGGCTGTGTGTCACACCATCATGTTTTTGGGTGAAGAAAGACAGAAAGGGTGATGGGTGGCGGTCAGCTCAACTTTAATGACCCCTTCTGGCGTCAGGATGGTTCGGCAGGCTGAGGCACGTGTCAATTAAATGCAGCATTGGTTTGAGTTTTATGCTTAATTTGTTTGATGAAGGAAAAAATGCCCCACAGTTACCTTGAAAAACCATCAGGTCCAAATGTAAAAATTAGTCTCCTCACAGCAAGAAGGTCGCGGGTTCAAACCCCGTTTTACCCCGGCCTTTCTGTGTGGAGTTTGCATGTTCTCCCCGTGTCTGTGTGGGTTCTGTCCGGGTGCTCCGGCTTCCTCCCACCATCCAAAGACATGCGGGTTACTAGGCGGGACACTAGGTTAATTTGTGACCCTAAATTGTGGTGTGAGCGTGAGTGATAGTTTGTCAATGTGTGGCCCTGCGATGGACTGGCGACCTGTCCAGGGTGTACCCTGCCTTTCGCCCGATGTCAGCTAGGATTGGCTCAAGTCCCCCCTGTACGCAGGATAAGCGGTTGACGATGGATGGATGGTTATTATATCTCAGAAACAACAATAAATAAAAAATTAATATCTTGATATTAGATTAGCCATGCTTGGCACACATTTGTAAGGACGGTAATGTCAGTCTGTTGTTTAGTCCAGCAATTTGGTCTAGACTAAAATATCTCAGCTGTTTGATAAATTTCCATGAAATTGTGTACAGACCTTTATTTTCCCCAGAGGATCAATCGTATTGACTTTGGTGATCACCTGACTGTTATCCTCAGCGCCACCATGAGGTTGTCATCCGTGGCTTTGGGAAACACTTATCTACCTTTTTCATCAATTTCTGACATTTTATAAACCAAACAGCGAATCAGCCAATCAAGAAAATATTCGACAGATTATTCGACAGTGACAAAAAATCGTTTTTTTGCAGCCCTAAAAATTATTGGATGGACTGGCATGAAATTTGGTTGAGACATTCTTTTCCCCCTCGGGATATATTGTCATAACTTTGGTGACCCCTTCACTTTTCTTCGAGCTGCATCATGAAGTCCATTTTTAATTTTTCCAGCCCTTTGTTAGTATTACGAAATGCTTGCAAAACATTAGGCTCAGGTACACTTTGTGATTTGCGCTATATAGCAAACTTTAGCATGCTAATAAGAAGGTGAAGTAAATTTGAAATTTCTCGCTTCTCCCTCTGCGTCTTCCGTTATTCTTACTGGTACGCGGCGCTGTGACAGATCTTCAAACTCACAGTGACATCTGACAGCACGACACTGCAGGTTTCCTCTCACGGCCGCCTCTTTTCTCTTTTATTTCTTTTTGTTTCTTCCCTCAGAGAATTCACAGTGCAGGCAAACCACACTCCCGCCCCGCTCTGCCAGCCTTGTGAAACAAGGGTCTGATTAGATGATGCCGGTCTGTCGTTACTCTGCTCTCCTTAAATCAATCTTTCCGACAGCTCCTCTCATGCCCGCCTCCCTGCTTCTTACCATCGTTGTCCTCATCTCTCTGTTTCTTCCTCCTCTGACCTGTCTGTCCAGTGGAACTAGTTTCGCTGGGTGTTGGTGGCAGCATGTTGACCTTTTTTCCTCTCTGCTCTACTGTCATTTGTTTAAAAAATGCAATGCAAATTTAAGTGTGATTTATTGATGCAAAAACCAAAACCAAAACTGTTACAGACCTCTGAGCTGTAAAATGAAAGTGGGTCATTGCAGTGGTGAAGAAAAGCATGGTGAAGAATACAACAAATAGCACAACTAGAATTCATGGAGCAAATAAAGCATATTGTAAATAGAGATTTGACATATTTGGCTTGCGGCCTGTTGGTTTAAACAAGTTCTCACTTTGCTGAGTGTTGACAGATTTACAGATTGACAAACAGTGCAAAAACGTATTTAAATGGTGTGTAAAAGTGTGAAATCGAACAGATTCCTCAAAAACCACACAGTAGAGTCCAGACTCCGGCTGAGTTGAGTGTTTTCCTTTCAAAACATCCTTTAAATGTGATGTGAGAAGGAATTCTGAAACTGATGAGGCACATATGAGGTGACTATTGAGTGATATCTGTGACAGCATCTACTGGTGACTGTGTACCCTGAGTGAAGAGGTTGAAGAGGTAGGTTTCTTCTTTGAGCTCAGCATCATGGCGTGTTGTTACTGTGTCTGCAATAACAAACTGAAAGATTTTGGGGGCCATACACTTAGCTTTTGAGGGCTGTGATAAATACCCTCTTTTCTTGGCTATCAGCCGTGCAGTGTAGATTGAGAGGAGGATGAATGGGATGTCTCACACCAAAAAGAGCTCCACATTTCCAGAGGCTATTGTGTAGGTGTGAATCAATAAAGAGTAGGAAATAGTTGGCTGTTGTAGATGAGAGCCTGCCATTGATGATTTATTCTGTTCCCTGATGAGTCATCAAACTGATCAATTAATCAACAACGATCAGGTGTCTAATCAGATGCGCTTTAATGTTTGTTATGTGGCTGCCTGCCTGTGTGTCTGTGTTAAATGTCTGTATATTAAGTATCTGGTAATGCCCCATCTGTGCATCTACTGAATGAAGCCTCCTCCTCCTGTTTGTGGCATCACGGTCTCTTTATGTTTGTACAGCCCTATACTCTGCGTGTGTGCGTTTCCACCAAGAGCTCCTTCCTGGTTACTTGCAAACACAGCGTGTGTTGTCCCTCCCTTCCAGATCCACTCACATTCCTCTCTTGACTGTGCTTGACACCAACAGGAAGGAGAAAGGAAACAAAAGAGCCAACTTCCTGTGCGTACAGGCAGGCCTTCTACACAATGGAACAGGAAGTGCCTGGCAACTGTAAGGGAGGCCATGGAGTGTGAAGGAAAGATAAAGTGGTCTCTCCATCCTATAAAATGTTCTTTCTTTCCTGGTTGCCCCTCTCATGTCTGTCATTTTCCATCACCCTATCTGTCAGGGCTCGACCTGCGTCTGTTTATTTTTTCTTCATGTCCTTTTTTACGATCAATGGCAAACGATAAAGCACATCCTATTTCTCCTATTGTCAGTTTTCTCGTGTTTCTCAAGCGTAGGTGGCTAGTTTTCTTTCCTTTTTGGGACACATTTGTTTGTTTTGGAGTTCAGTGATGCGCAGTGGAGTAAATTTACAGTGTGTAAAGGAGAGACTGCGTGGTTTCTGTTCATTTGTTATTTGTTCGGGAAAAGTTCAACAATCAATCTTTTTCAGTACATTCGCTCCCCCGCGTCAGGCGACCCTGGAGAGCACGGCTGCGGTCACCATGGTGACCTTTGCTTGGGAAGGACAATCTTGGACAGCAGGGTGCTCTGGGCTAGTGCTGCAGATGCTGGAAGCCTTTGCTTTAAATCACCACTGCTGGGCTGGCTGAATCAGACAGAGAGGCTCAGGTGCTGCCAAAGTCTACGGGAATAAAAAGCAGCAGAGAAAGCAGCATTAATGCAGAGGGTCAAGCAACTGAATGGCTGAAAGACACCAGAGAAGAAAGTCGCCCAGGTTTTTGCAATAGTGCTTAAAGCTCAAACATGCAGCACAGAAACAACCAGAAATATGGAGACTGAAAGAGGTCCACCCTATCATGATTCATCACCTTTCCCTTTCCTCCAACCATCCACTCTTTTACGATCGCAGGCTCCAACCCTCCCCTGGCGTTACTCCAGAGAGGCAGGTCTTTACTCGGCTCATAACTTCAAAGCATATGCCCCCTCCTCTTTTTCCTGTCTACCTACTCAATCCCTCTCTTCCTTTTATTTGTATTCCCTCTCTTCTCTCCGTTGTTCAATCAATAGATTTCCCCTTTTATACTCTCTTTGCCTTCCTCTATCTCTCAACACCTCTTCCCCCTTTCCTGCTCCTTCCCTCTTTTTTTTTGTTTCTTACCCTCCATCTTTCTTTTCGAGTGAATCCCACCAGCCCAAAGACATCAAAGGCATGTCTCCCCCTCGGGTAGCAGTCATACGCACAGTCGGGCAGGTCTCATGCCAAGGCCAGGTACCCTCAGGGGAGGATCCAGAGCAGCGTGGAAACACCTGCACCTTATCTGTGAAGAGAGTGTGGAAAAAGTAAAGACCCATGTGTAAGGAATGAAATTATGTCAAAGTTGTTGGAATGTATGGACAAATGATGGTGAAATGTATATTGTTAGACAACAAGCCTATAATCTAGAATGACTAACATTTCTTTTTTCTGTTTCTTGGTTTCCATCTTCACAACTATTTTTAGAGGAGCTTCCTATTTTCCAGGAAATGCCATAAAACCAGTTGTCAAAGCACAAAATATACAAGACAGGCAGCACTGAGAGGCACTGTATGGCATCTATTTAAATATTCCCTGAACTTTGTACCACATAATAATATCTTCCTTTAGTTCGGATTGTATAGCAGGCTTAACCATGGGTCTTTACAATGACATGCCTCTATTATCAAATGTTCTGTTCTGCTACTCTGTCGGGCTTCACACGAGTATAAGAAAGGGACAGTTTTGAAGTTAAAATAGCCTGCTTTACAAATGTGCTCTTCAGGTCCTTCAAAGTAAAGCTGAAAATAGAGAGCGTCATGCACGGTAGCTTACTGGATATCTGTATAATTTCAAAATAGTTTATAGCATACTGATACATTGAAGTCAGTACCTTTCTCCAGTTCTCTGTAGTTGGCTGGATTGTTGATGACTCACCATTGACACTACAGTCAGCAGAGACAGTGCTACCAAAGGACTAAAAGACATAGCAAACACACAAAAATATGCAGTACCATTCCCACACATGCGCATCAGCAGTCTGTCTCTGTCTCTGTTCAGTTAGTGGTGACCTTCAGTCAGAGGGTAGAAGGTAAATGTCCAATGTGGTGCACAGATTAGTTCAGCCTGCGAAGTGAGCTGTACGCTTGCATTAGCATTGTAAATCCTTTGAGGGTAGGTCACAGGCTGGCATTACTCTCTCGTAGGTACAGTAATAGAGCAGACATCTGTCTCTCGACCTTGCATTGTGTCCTACCTCCCTCTCCCAGCCTCTGACCCCCCCATGCCCTCACATTGGCCCGCATCTGCATTCTCAGCACTCTTGTTGCACATAAAGGGACATGGCTCATTTCGAGCAAAATGCTTAACTACAGTTGAGATCAGAAGCTGCTCCTGTGTTCAAAAGTGAACCACATTAGTGTTACAATCAATGCTGGCCTCATACTGTCATTATCAAAAAAGCAATATATGGAGTATACTTCATGTATTTAGTCAGCGATCTGAATTCATTGCACAGCAGCAACAACAATCATAGAATATTGGCATATTTCCAATACTGTAACATTTTTACCTCTTTTTATTAGTCTGTTTGTTAGTCAGTTTGGGTGAAATTTGTAATAAATCAGGACATGACCCAAGGAGCAAATGATTAGTTTATTGTGCAGCTGCAGATCCAGGACTCGTTCTCATGATTTCTCAACATTGCGTTTTTTTGTGTTTTTCTCATGAACCACTGCAGTAACTTGAATTAAAAAAAGTAGATCCAGATTAAATATTACTTTACATGTTCTTTTATCACAGTAATGAGAGGCTTGTGCAACTTTATCTGCTCTCTGCCTGCAGCAGAGTACCCACAGATTAATAGACTATATCTATTTAAATAATAGAGATTATCAGCACTCCGCACTCAGAGTGCAGCCCAGCTGTAAACACACTGGCGTAAACATAAACCCATATGGAAAGATGATGGGTACTACGTCCCTGGCAAGTCAAGAGCTTGATCCTTTGTGTAAGAGTAGCTCTGTGTTTGTGCTGCTGTAGTAAAGTGATTGCTTTTTTTAATAGCTTGGCCTTTGTTGAAGAGAGCTGATCACACAGAGCGCAGCCTCATTAAGAGCACACTCATTAGAAATCAGGCACACAGCCACTGTGATAGATGGGCACAGGTTAAGTGCTACCACTTCTTATGCGTATACACATGTTCTGAAGCCAGGGTTTACCCTCCTTGCTGTCACTCTGTATATGACAGTATCAGGCTCTGTCTGCAAGCTGCTGGTGCTCCGACATACAGTATGTCTCACACACTCGTTACAGTGCCCAGAGCAGCCCCAGGCCATAGAGGAATTATGCTGTTAATAGTCTGAAATAGTGTTGTAATGGGTTGTTATACTCCAGTTATTTAAAAATTGTAATGTATAGTATAAATGATTGGACAGTCTCAAAACCTTGGTAGTACATCTCAGTGTCTCAGGATGACAGAATTTAGACATTTAACATAGAAAGACAAACAAACACATAAGGAAACTCCATCCAGATGGATCTGTAAATAGTCCTGTGAAGTGTGACTGTGTGCACAGACTGATGGGAGGAAGAGGGCAGAGGAGAGAGGACTAGATGAGATGAAGGACGAAAGGAGGCGGTCAGAGAAGTGATGGTGTGGGAGCCTCCGGGCTACACGTCATTCTAGCACCCTCTGTTGGACAGATTATTCAAAAGCCCACCACTGTTTTACCGTCGAGCCTGGGCTTTGTTGGGGTTGGGTGAGATGCTATCGTGTAACATGATAAGC
>NC_060156.1:11261322-11262410 GCF_021292245.1 Micropterus dolomieu | reverse complement strand
TCGTTACAGTGCCCAGAGCAGCCCCAGGCCATAGAGGAATTATGCTGTTAATAGTCTGAAATAGTGTTGTAATGGGTTGTTATACTCCAGTTATTTAAAAATTGTAATGTATAGTATAAATGATTGGACAGTCTCAAAACCTTGGTAGTACATCTCAGTGTCTCAGGATGACAGAATTTAGACATTTAACATAGAAAGACAAACAAACACATAAGGAAACTCCATCCAGATGGATCTGTAAATAGTCCTGTGAAGTGTGACTGTGTGCACAGACTGATGGGAGGAAGAGGGCAGAGGAGAGAGGACTAGATGAGATGAAGGACGAAAGGAGGCGGTCAGAGAAGTGATGGTGTGGGAGCCTCCGGGCTACACGTCATTCTAGCACCCTCTGTTGGACAGATTATTCAAAAGCCCACCACTGTTTTACCGTCGAGCCTGGGCTTTGTTGGGGTTGGGTGAGATGCTATCGTGTAACATGATAAGCCTGTTTGACAGGAGCGCTATTCCCACTGTTATCCGGTTGTGTGGAGTGTCAAGTTATCATAGCAAAATGAACCTGTCATGTTGATGTGGGTCTGACTCTAGCTCAGGGGCAAAGGACACCTTATTTTGTGAATATTTAAAACATGAATATGTTTTGAAGTGTGCATATGTGTATATTTGTGTGTGTGTGTGTGTGTGTGTGTGTGTGTGTGTGTGTGTGTGTGTGTGGTAGCAGTTGTGGTTGCTGTGTTACTGACTAATGGACTCATTAGAACAGGAGCTCTGCACATGTGGTCCAGCTGGACACTCTCTGAGTCCTCTGCTCTTGTTAATGTACTTCTCAGTGTGTGTGTGTGTGTGTGTGTGTGTGTGTGTTTGTTTAATTGTGAGTAAATCTGTATACATGTAAGTTTGAATGTTTGCCATTGATGTACATGTGTGGCATATAAACTCTGTGTGTCTTTGAGTGTTTGTGCTGCTTTGGTGGGTTTATCACAGCAGGATAACCGGTGTAGTAATGTGTGTGTGTGGTGACGGGGTGGACCTTAGATGAGTCTCTCTCTCTCTCTCTCTCTCTCTCTCTCTCTCTCTCTCTCTCTCTCTCT
>NC_060156.1:11243895-11261222 GCF_021292245.1 Micropterus dolomieu | reverse complement strand
TTATCTTAAAGAGCTCATAGTACCTTACTACCCCACCAGAGCACTGCGCTCCCAGAATGCAGGGTTACTTGTGGTTCCTAGAGTCTCCAAAAGTAGACTAGGAGCCAGAGCGTTCAGCTATCAAGCTCCTCTCCTGTGGAACCAGGTTCCAGTTTGGGTTCAGGAGGCAGACACCATCTCCACATTTAAGAGTAGGCTTAAGACTTTCCTCTTTGATAAAGCTTATAGTTAGGGCTGGCTCAGGTAGTCCTGAACCATCCCTTAGTTATGCTGCTATAGGCCTAGACTGCCGGGGGATTTCCCATGATGCACTGAGCTCCTCTCTCCTCTACTTTCTCTCCCTCTGTATGCAACCTCATCCCATTATTGCATGTTACTAACACAACTTCTCCATCATTATTATTATTATTGTTATTATAATCATTAACATTACGACTGTTACCATTAACACTACTATAAATATCTGTACCATTTTTCATTTAGTCTATAGCAACATCACCTTTACTGTCTGTACCTCTGTGTGTATAATGTGTAGGCTGCCCCCCCCCCCAACCGGTCGAGGCAGATGGCCGCCCACCCTGAGCCATGGTTCTGCTCGAGGTTTCTGCCTCTTAAAAGGAAGTTTTTCCTTGCCTCTGTCGCCTTGTGATTTGGCGCTATATAAATAAAATTGAAAATTGAAATTGAGTATACGACGTATAAAGCAATACACAGGCATCATTATTTAGTAACCATTATCCTGGAATATAATGAAAAACTATAGGCTATGTCTGACCATTAAACAAACTTTTTTTGTGTAGGAGTATAATAAAGAGACACACGATAAAGATCATTACAAATTTAATAACAAACTGGAAAAAGCCGTCAAATTCCACAGTGTAATGAATTAGATGCTCGTCTTACGTACTGAAGGTCCCTCACGTCTGTGTCTGCCTGAGCGTCAGAGGAACATGATTTTTTAAGGAGCTTTATTACCTTCTGTGATCTGAAGAAATCTTAAAACAACAACTTCGAACCCAGTATTTAGCGTAACTCCATCAGCTGTTAGCTGTAAACACACCGCTGCGCGCTGGCTGCTATTTCTGAGCAATACATTTAATGCCAACGTTTGATCTCAGACGGCTGACATACAATCTCAGGCGGACATTGGCGAGACTTGTGTTTGTTATCTGACTGTTGATTGTGATTTATTGGTTTGCAAACAACGGTGGACAAGAGAGGAGCAGCTGTAGAAAAACAGCCAACAGGCTCAATTTAAAGCCAGTTGCCTCTACTCGACCATTCAGAAATTCACTGCAAGGCAAGCCCCACCACCCCAAAGTAACGGTACTTTCGTAAAGTACTACCCCCAAAGCAGGGACATTTGAGGGGTAAAATAAAGACCCTAGAACTAAATTTAGACCCTGGTCCCTTCGGTGGAAATGCAATAAGTTCCTCCAAAGGTTCTTAGTTCCAGGGTATAGTTCCTTTGGTCGAAACGCAGCTAAAGTTGTGTTTGTAAACGAATTATGTTTGCAACATACAACATAATGCTCTATACTGGTACACAGAGCAGTGTGAGTTGTATTTGGATGGTGAATGCAATTATCTTTGCTATGGGAAATGTTATAATTAAATTGTATTACATCTCACAAACTTCAGAAAGAAACACTTGAGAAAGAAACTACTTTGAAGTAATTGTTTTAGGTGTGTTCTATCTCAAAACTCCTACCCAGAGCAGCAAAATACATTATATCATACCAAAGCTTACCAAACTATTAATGACAAAATGTTTTTATTAACTGAATATCAGTTGTATCAGATTAAATGTAATAAATAGATTGATACATTTTTTTAAAGCTGCACAAAAGGTGATTAGCTAGAAGGAAACAAAACTAATATAAATGCAGCTTTTTGAAATATAAAATCTTCCACGAGGTCAAAGCCTTTTTGATGATAATATCTGATGAGGTGTCATACATTTACAGTGGGGGAAAAAATGATTTGATCCCCTGCTGATTTTGTACGTCTGCCCACTGACAAAGAAATTATCAGTCTATAATTTTATGGGTAGGTTTATTTGAACAGTGAGAGATAATGGCCTGTCAAATATTTTATAAATTGATTTGCATTTTAGTGAGTGAAATAAGTATTTGATCCCCTCTCAATCAGAAAGATCAGGTATCTTTTATACAGGTAAAGAGCTGAGATTTGGAGCACACTCTTAAAGGGAGTGCTCCTAATCATGTTTGTTACCTCTATAAAAGACACCCGTCCACAGAAGCAATCAATCAATCATATTCCAAACTCTCCACCATGGAGACCAAAGAGCTGTCCAAGGATGTCAGGGACAAGATTGTAGACCTACACAAAGCTGGAATGGGCTACAAGACCATCGCCAAGCAGCTAAGTGAGAAGGTGACCACAGTTGGTGCGATTATTCGCAAATGGAAGAAACACAAAAGAACTCTCAATCTCACTCGGTCTGGGGCTCCATACAAGATCTCACCTCATGGAGTTGCAATGATCATGAGTGAGGAATCAGTCCAGAACTACACGGGAGGATCTTGACAATGACCTCAAGGCAGCTAGGACCATAGTCACAAAGAAAACAATTGGTAACACATTACGCCGTGAAGGACTGAAATCCTGCAGCGCCTGCAAAGTCCCCCTGCTCAAGAAAGCACATGTACAGGCCCGTCTGAAGTTTGCCAATGAACATCTGAATGATTCAGAGGAGAACTGGGTTAAAGTGTTGTGGTCAGATGAGACCAAAATTGAGCTCTTTGGCGTCAACTCAACGCGCCGTGTTTGGAGAAGTAGGAATGCTGCCTATGACCCAAAGAATACCATCCCCACGGTCAAACATGGAGGTGGAAACATTATGCTTTGGGGGTGTTTTTATGCTAAGGGGACAGGACAACTTCACCGTATCAAAGGGACGATGGACGGGGCCTTGTACCGACAAATCTTGGGGGAGATCCTCCTTCACTCAGCCAGGGCATTGAAAATGGATCGTGGATGGGTATTCCAGCCGGACAATGACCAAAAACACACGGCCAAGGAAACAAAGGAATGGCTCAAGAAGAAGCACATTAAGGTCTTGGAGTGGCCTAGCCAGTCTCCAGACTGTCGTCCTTGAAACCTTAATGACTTAAGAGAAGATCTGCAAAGAGGAGTGGGACAACATCCCTCCTGAGATGTGTGCAAACCACCGGGTTTGCACACATCAGTATCTGACTTTATGAGTAGTACATTTAATCACACATAACTGTCAAGGATAACACAAGAAAGTCCAAGATTTGTTTTCTTTACCAATTTACGTTGGTAAAGAAATCAAAGATGCAGGACTCTAGCTGTGGTGTTACTGCATATTACCAACAGCAAAAGAAAGTCTAGAAAAGTCTGCTGCTTATCTTCCACCATACCTTGTTCTTGTTCTCTTCCTGTGTTGTCTGTCTCCCTGTTCTTCAGCTGTCTTGTCTGCCTCCCTGTTCTCCTCCTGTGTTGTCTGTCTCCCTGTTCTTTTCCTGTGTTGTCTTCCCCCTGTTCTCCGGAAGCATGCGGAAAGATAAATTAGTCTACAATATTAAACTTTTGTATATTTCTCACTTTCCTCCTGATGGTCCTACATCAATGTGTCATTACCGATGCTTTCAGACAGCATGACAAAGTGTAGTTATTTGATGCTATAGGTATTAAATTCCTTCAGCATCCGTATGAAATGTTGCAGTTTGCTAGGTTGCAGCAACACAAAGGATGCTAACCCTAACTGCTAGCACATCAGTTTACCCTTAGGTAAGGGGCTTTGGGGGGCTTTCAGTGCCTTTAACACCTACGTTGCTAGCTTGCTAGCTAGCGCTTCCGATCTGTGTGAGAATCCCAGGGGCGTCTCATACAGATGCTGAAGGGCACCTTTTGTGAGAAATAACTACGCTTTGTCACCTCTAACGAGAATTAAATTGGAATTCCATAAATACCATTTCCAAACACCTTACACGTAACCCTGGACTCGTGTGATGTGGTGCTGAACCCTGGACTCAGTGAGATTGACGTGCTGAAGTGCTGTGGTAAGCATATTGACTTATTTCTGTTTCTGGTGCTTGTTTGTTGGTAGCGTGTTTTGCTGCTCTAACTAAATACAATGTGTTAGATTTTCAGCAGCTAACTGTCTGCTAAGCACTCATTCTAACAGTAGATCTGCCTAAGCACTCACAGTTCTTTCCATCTTTTAGCGATTCTAGTTAAATATCAAAGATGTTTTCGAAAGTTTTGGTAACTAACGCTACCATACTATCTCCCTCTTTATGTCCCCCCTCTCTCTCTCTCTCTCTCTCTCTCTCTCTCTCTCTCTCTCTCTCTCTCTCTCTCTCTCTCTCTCTCTCTCTCTCTCTCTCTCTCTCTCTCTCAGCATTACAATGTCAAATTCTTACAAAAAAGACTACAAAAACCTGTACAGCCATTTCTGATCTTCTCTTCCAGTAATAAATATCTTGTCTGAGGGCAACCAGATGTTGCAGCCAGCCCTGGCCTTGTTAACAGGGGCTGGGGCAGTGTTGAGCTAGGGTGTTAAAATTTAAAAGGCTTAAGTTCGGCATTGAGAGTGCTATCACTGCTCCACTTAATTGCCTGGGTGCAGTCAGAGGAGCACAGTTCAGCTGTTTGTGTGGTGGAGAAAGTGAAAGCGCCACACAGCTGAATTATGTATGAGCCATTACATACATGTATAGCTAGAAATCATAAAAGTCAGTGTGCTACATAGACACAGACACATCTCCCTATGGGAACATAGTGACAAAAGTTTGTAAGGGTTCTGTAGCTTGGTTCTCGAGTATAGCGATGCTATATATATTTAAATTCCCTCGCCAATTTCACTTTATTAGCACTCCAACTTCAACTCCAACAATGTCTGTATTTCTTCCTGGCAAGATTCTACCTTGGCTATGATCTGTGGAGGAGGGTCAACACTGTATTCATGGTGAATTATGGTGGATTACATTTTTACACTGTGCATGTGCGTGTTTAGGCACAGATGTCATGGTAGTTTGAAAAATGTGTAACATTCCAGGTCTTGTAAGAATGAAGGAAACGAGGAACAAGGTTGATGTTATGCTTTAATTCATATGACACCACTTTGCATGTAGTCATAGAAACCAATGGTTGCGTGGTTACTGACCCAACTGTATATTTTTGGGTGTTGGAGCGGTGGGTTTGTGATGCAGAGAGGAAGGGAAATTGAAAGAGAGGAACAGATGGTGTTTGAGACGAGATGAGGCTTGTGGTCATCCTGTCCAGAGCCTGGTGAGACCGGCCTGTCTTGCTGTTTGTGTACGTTAGAAACGGAGAGCATTGTAGTGGAGCAGTGAGTTATTGCATCTCTGAAGCAAAAGACAATAAGATGCCTCAAAATCTCTTGTCTACATGTAATCCATGTCACTGAGGAAGAAGCTTCAGTAGTGATAAAATGATTTGTTGCTGCTTTCCTTTCTGTTTAGGATCACTAATTTTCTTTGAGATGTCTACTGTTAGTCAGACAGCTTATAAAACGTTCCCAAATTTAATTTTGTAATTAGATAAGAGGAATAAAAGCAAGCCTGCCTTTCCAGAAAAGGTGGAGATACATGATAACAGTGCTGTTTGCCAACACTGCTGTTACAGTTCAGTTTGATTCTTGGAACACGCATTGCAGACACCATTGCATTCCTGCTTGTTCTGTTGGCCCGCACTGATGCTGTGTTGATCCTTTCCTACCTGGGTAGCCCCACTTTGCTCTCTGTAATGAGGTGTGTATGTTTGGAAACATACAATTTCACATTAGGGGTGATGACAGGAAATAATGGGCATCTGGTATGTTTCGTGTTGGAAAGGGTAAACACAGGTACACACACACACACACACACACACACACACACACACATACACACATACACACACTTTCATGTAATCACACACTGATGCTGGGCTTCATACCAAGACTCAGTCATGAATCACAGGCGAGGAACAAAAGACTTTGCCGTATGGCTTGTTAGACTTGGAGCAGAGCTAGTTTGCTCTGGCCTCTGACATATAGATATGGATACACACAAACGCTCAGTTGGGGCTCAGTTTGGGGGGGGGGGGGGTTACACAGCATCTCTAATGCCAGTAAGTGTATGTGTGTGTGCACCCTTTAATTGGATTGCCACGGTGTCCATGCGTAGATGTTTAGCTGTTTTGTGTGTTCATGCAAAGATACCCAGCTATAGCAAAGGTGTTTATGTGTGTGTGTATATGCAAGGAGCTTAATGGCTAAGCCTGTGTCAGGCCGGTGAAAACATGGTCATTCATATGGTAATAACCCGGCGAACAAGAAGACAATAAATCTCTCCACATCCTGGGAGACCGTACAGAGAAGTGAGCAGATCCCACAGAGCTGGGACCTTCAATTGGGACACCATCCCGCTTGTATCGCAAACACCGGGGACGCAGCGATTCTCTCCACAAACGTACATGCTGGAAGTGCTGGATGCTGCCAAGTAGGTGGTAGCCATAGTCAGTAAGCATTAGTCTTCATTAGGGTAGTAGGTTTAAATTTATTTTGTTGTATATATGTTGTATTGTATGGTTTTATATGGAGGACAAAACGGAAGTAAGGATGATCTGGCATATGTTTGCCCATATTTGTAATATCACACTGTATTTTATTTAAAAAAAACTACATTTAGCAATTAGCAAACAAGTGTAATTTTCATCCCTATATTGATCAGAGCCTTGGTCTGTAAAAACATTAGTTTCCTGCTCGGGTTATTGAGGAATGTAAAACACTGGGACTACATGCCAAATGTTTGGCTTCCCGCATTTTAGTAGCATCTGGATGACAATGACAAAGAAAAATAATAATAATTAGAGAATAATAAATTATCTGTACAATATGACTGTTGTTTGGAATAACAGTTGCAGGGATGTGCAAGATATTTCAGGGTAAGTCATTCTGTATTGTAGACTCCATTTGAATAGAGAGTTTGAGAATAGCTGTGATGCCCTGGATAGGGGGACATTACTTGACTTGATTTCATACCCTTCAACATTGCTCACAATGAGGAACTTAACAACCTAGTTCACAATCTGGTTTCAGCCTAATCATGTCACTTAACAGTGGGGGTTGATCGAGCTTCTAGCTCAAGTAATAACTGCTCTAGATTTTATTAATTTTCTTTGAGAAACTGGACTTGACACACAAGCAAGAAGCAGTTTTTAGATGGGGTTTAAGTTGGATGGAGCTCCGGTTTTACACTAAGCTATTCATTAGCAGCTAGTCAGTCTTGCTTTTTGTGCTGATCACTGCAGCTCTGCTTGCTCTGTAACTACACCATCAGCACAGACGTGTTAGCCAAATGTTCTCTGCAGCTCCAGAGAGATGTTGAAGCTGTCACCACCTGGAGAGCTGATTTATAGGAATGCCATCAAATAAGTGAACCGGCAGGAAGTACATTAGTGTTGGCACTTGTAGGCTAAACATGTAAAATACAGTATTTAGTGTAGCTGAAGGCAGAGCTGTGCTCATTTGGCTGAAAAGATTTTTGTTTCATGAGACTTTACTCTGAGGCTCCCACACTGGTCACGCCTGTCACACAGATGTCTTGCTCCACAAATCACACACATACACTGAAGAGACAAACACACTAACACATAGGCAACATGAAAGGACTTAGACAATGAGAGAGTCTAGTCTGAAATACTCAATTCTGCATCACAGTTCTCGCCATTTCTTGACTCCCATGTAAATAGTAAAACAAATGTTCACGTGCAAAAGACATTACTCTCACTAAAAGACGGGCTGTATAGCTGATGAGGTCAACAGCATTACAGACTAGGCCTATTGTTTCCTAGTGCTCTTTGTTGTCATTGGTCAGGGTGGTTTCATTGATCCATATATACAGAGTGATTGTGTGATGATGTATAGGACCGTTTCTGCTGCTGCCCATGTAGGTGAGACGCATGTTTACACATCATGAAACTCTGGCTGAGAGCCATGATAGCTGCACATCGCTCAGTTACTGTGCAGCTCAGTCGAGCCTGGGTATCATGTGTCTGAATGGAACTGAAATGAATGTGTTTGGAGTGTAGCCAACACACTCTCTCTCAAACACAAGGACAGATTTAGATGTTTGTAAGGACATGCTAATTATTACCCTAACCTTAACGTAAACCCAAAAAACATTTTCCTAAAACCAAGTCCTCAAGTAGTCATTTAATGAAGTGAGGAAAATGTCATCATTCGAGGTAGGTCTAAAACTCAATTTTGTTGTCACAATGAGACACACACACACACACACACACACACACACACACACACACACACACACACACACACACACACACACACACTCACACAGGTGAGCAGTTCAATCTTGCAGTTTATATGATAATGTGTGCGTGTTCATGTGTGAGCAATGGCCTGTTCCCTCATCTGAATAATCTGCTTTAGTCTTTGCTCTTGAGTTGATCTGCATCTGTCTCTTTGTGAGAAGCATTGCATGTGTGTACACGTGTGTGTGCGCGTTCCTTTGATGCATGTGCGTACAGTAGTGGTGTTTATTTGTGACTGTTAATTACGCCCCCCCCTCTTGTCTGCTCCCCAAATCAGTGCACAGCTGCAGGGCCCCCTGAGTAAGGCAGAGCTGCATCTAATGTCTTATTATTCACGCTGTCTGTCTGCTCACCAGCCATAGAGAGCCCCGGGCATGGAGGGGGATTTTGGTGGCATGTGTGTGTGTGTGATGAGGGGGTTATGTATTAGCAAAGTGGTAATGGAGGGTTCGTTCAGTCTCCTAATTCGTTGGCACTACTTAATTAAAAGCGATGCGACAGTGTGATTGGAGCAGTTGATGGATGGAGACTGAGAGACGCCCAGGCGCTTTAGGATCAAGGATATCAGAGTGTGTGTGTGTGTGTGTGTGTGTCAGCATGTGTCTGTGTGTCTAGTGAAAGGAAGAGGAAGTCATTACCTTTTAATCATATCCTCCTTTATTCCTTATCCCCCTTTTCCTCCTCTCTCTTTTCTTTCCTCATCCCCCCCTTTCTTCCTTTAAATTTGCACCAAAGCCTCCTCCAGTTTGGCCCAGCCCCCCCTCCTCCATTTCTCCAGCTGGTTCTCAGTGTCAAGCTCCTTGTCATCTTCAATCAACCCCTCTTTTCTGCAACACTTACCCTTTTTCCTCCCGCCCCTGACTGACTTTAACCTTCCAGTACGCTGTGTGTCACAAAAATGATCCTAAACTGTTCATTCATGTCATTCAGTATGACTCGAGCTGGACAAGTATAGTCTGTAGTCACATGTTTGTTATAGCCTTGAGGTTACATTACTTCACTTGTTACTCTACTGCTGTGTTCAGCTGGGAGTTACATTCAGTATGTGACTTCAAATCATTTGGCCTGGAATCAAATGAAGATGGAAACTGGTCCGGGACTACTGTCATGCTGTCTACTCTACTCACTGCTACGTTGCTACATAAATGACTGTGTGAACACATAGTCTGAGTGACAAATAGAAACACTTATGCAATGTGATGCAATTGACTTGAACTGCATGTGTCATTTACTTCTGTTGGATGTGTTCAAGGACAAAATATAAAAACGTCAATATATTGCAGTATTTGCTGTCTAGTACAGCAACTAACTGTAGCCTTTAACATTAGGCAAGGCATATTATCTATACAGTGCATTTCTACTAACCCAAATGAGTTGAATCAACAATTTATTATTGCTTAATGCTTAAATATCCGTGTAATAACCTATGTTGTTTGCTGACATCATTCTAGCCTTTATGTTTCTGTCCTTGATTTCAGTCTAATCGATTATGAAACTAGCTGCTAATAAATTGTTTGTCGCTCGACTAATCAGTTGTTGAAGTAATTGTTTCATCTTTAGTCATAAGTTTCACAAAGGTGGAACGTGTCGCAGGGCTTTTCTATTCTATCTTCAAAGGGTTTTTTTCTTTTCTTCATTCAGTTTATTTGGCGTTTAACATGAAAAAAGCCTCTGATCATGTGAGTTTAAGCCAACATACAGAAGGTGAATGACCCACTAGTACAAGGTGACATGTAGTTTATCTCAGTCTTTATAGAGATGATCTGTTGTGTGTGGGTGTCTGCCGGAGTGTTTGTGCAAGTCCATTAGTGTGTGTGCTAACAGGCAATAACTGAGCCTAATTATAATGCGCTCCTAATTGAAACTTACTGCCATAGGGTGAATAGGTCTCTAATTTCCAAAATGAAATGGTAATGCACATGCAAGCTTGGGTGATAAGCCTGCTGGGACTGCTGTAGTACTCCATCTCCAACCTGTCTAAACACAGGGCATTGTTTTCCTCCACATCAAAGGGCTACTTATCAAAATAAGCCTAATCTTAGTCCACTATAGTTTCACCTCCTCTCTAAATGCAAACATTTTAAAATAATACTATTTCGAGGTGGTAATTACAATAGAATTACAGCCATTAGAGGTTAATATAGGCAGTGTGCCAGTACACTGTCGGGCAGGTTTGATCTGGCTGGCCAGGTGGTTGTGTGCTTGCATCTACCATCCAGCAGTGTTTATATAAATTACTTAGCTTCTTGATTTTCCAGCTGTGTTCTAATATTGCAGCAAGCAAGCATTAACTCTAATGCTGTGTTTCCCAGCATCAGTGTGAAAGCTCCTTCTTGACAGTGAAACAAGGTTTGCATACTGTGTAACTTGACCTGTGTAAACGTGTTGTAACAGGCTAACGAAGCCGTGTGTGTGTGTGTGTGTGTGAGATTGGTATGTGGGAAGGTGGGGGGCAGGGGTCTGCTTTGACACTCTAATCCTGCAGCCTAGTTTGGCTTTGTGTAGAGACCTTAGCTGGGAGGAGAGAGGGATGGGAAGAGTGAGAGAGGAAGAGGGAGCAGGAGGGGGTGTCAGGGGCAGTCGATTGAAGAGGGGGGAGTCGGTAGAGCGGGGTTTGAGAGAGGACGAGAGGGAGGGGAGTGATGGGAAGCGAGAATGAGGGAGATGGTCCGTTCATTCTTCTGCTCTCACTATGAAAGGAAACAAAGGATGCTGAAGGGCCTGACTTATGACAGTGCTTCTTAGAGTTTGTCTATTAGCCTGTTAGCTGGTTAGCCTCCTCTGACCTGACAGTCTGTATTCTGCCGCTGGCCTCTCCTTCTCTCTCCATCCGTCTCTCTCTCTCTCTCTCTCTCTCTCTCTCTGCTGAAGACGTCTCATCGCTGCTCTGCTGGCTTCCCTGGCTTCTGCATGTGAGTTATTCTGCCTGTGTCTCTGTGTGTTAAAACAATTTAATAGGAGTCTTCTGTGGTCACCATAGTTTTACTATACTTTTTTTCTGCAGCTTGGTTAGTGTTTTTTGTCATGTAGACAGACTAATAAGCTAGACATGTGGTTGAATCTGTGGTGTGGATCTGCTCTTTCTCCATCTACCCCTCTCTTTGCCTTTTATTCATATCTCAGCTCAGTTTTCTTAGCAGTAACTGGTAAATTTTCTTCATCTGTCCAGACACAAGTGAGGAAAATCTGTGAATAGCACAGGTATACACCCATTTCCTCTGGGCTGGAAGAATGAGAGGAATAGTGCTGGCCATGCACACCTGAAATAGGTCTCTTCTGGTCCTTAGATAAACTGGAAAAATTACAAGATTTCACCACCTGTCTAGGGTAAAGCTTAATTCAAATGTGTAAAACTAACATTTGTATGCCCGAGAACTCATGCTAAATGACAGCTGGCTACATCTGCTTTTGTGGGAGTCATCACACAAGCCTTGAGAGCAAATGCTGCCCTGCCTAAATATTTAGCTGTGGTTTTCTGTGGCTGAAGGGCAGGCGGCATGTTTGCCGGCTTGGCAGCAGTCTTGGCACATTGTGGGTCAGTCTGGCACATGAACTGACATTAAGGGTGGGTGGGGCAGCCTTTCTGGCTGTCTGTCACTTAGGAAGAGAGGGTGGCCGTATGGCAAATACATTAAGGGATTTATTTCAGGGTAAAGAAGAATTTTGGACTATTAATTACCAGTGGCCGATACGGACAAAATTTGTATTGCACAAATCATCAAAGAGTTATCTTGATATCGATGTGTTTATTCAGAATCAGATCTCAGAGACATTGTGTCAATGATTTTGGTTAAAGTTTTAGTTGTTATGGTTAATTTTAGAGCTGAAACAATTAGTCAATCAATAGAAATTAATCAACCATTATTCTGACAATCAATTATTGGTTTGTCATTTTTTCAAGAACAATGCCACAAATTCCATGGTTCTACCTTCTCACATGTGAGCATCAGGTTTTCTTTGTCTGATAATAAGCTGTAATAACCAGCTATTTGAATACCTCACTTTGGGCTTCAGGAGATTATGATGATTATTTTTCACTTTTTTCTGACATTTTATAGTCCAACAATTAGTTGAGAAAGTAATTAACTGATAATGAACATAATTAGTAGCATCCCCCATTCATTTAGAAATGACTATTGTAAAACATGATATCACACTATGCAAATTTAAAACAACACAGTTATGGATATAATAATATTAAATGATCACGCAGCCCTAGTGTTGCTTATTGAGGTAGACTCCCCACGGTAACACGAGTACACATGGTTTAGTGTGGAGTCAGGTCAGAAGTCCCCACCGTGATATAAGAACATGAAACACTCAAATACGTTTGTTCCTCTATCCCCGTGGGGACTCATTGACATAATGCATTCCTTAGCCCCTTACCATAACCATCACAACTGCATGCCTAGCCTTAACCCTTACCCCCACCCCTAACCTTAACCCAATTGTAACCTGAACCCTTAAACCAAGTCTTTACCCTCAAAAAATGTCTCAGCCTGTGGGGACTTCAATTTTTGTCCCTGGTGAGAGGAGTCCCCATCTGTTAGTATGTATTCAGGTTAAAGTCCCCACCAGGATATAAAAACATGTCACACACACACACACACACACAGACTCTGGCTATGGGTTCTGTTTTTAAATAGGCAGCCATCAGGGGAGAAAACACACACAGATGCAGGGCTTTAGACATTGAAACTATTGCTGTGTGAGTGTCAAGCCCTCTCTGCTGTTACGTGTGTGTGTGTGTGTCTGTGTGTGTGTGTGAGATACCCTGGGACATAGCTGAGAGCAAGAGTTGACATCCCTGTCTAGCTTTTAGCATCTAAAAGAAGAGAGAAAATGTGTGCGACTGTGTAGTCTTATTAAAGTAAGCCCTCACAGTCCAAGTAAAGCCATTCTCAGCATCTTCATTCAGAGCTTCATTATTGCGCTGGCTTGTAGAGGAATGTGCTGTATTTCAGTATCTCCCTCCTGATTGAAGAGCTCCGGCTGAGTAGATGCAAGGTAATTATCTAATGGGCCTCAATGGAAGAACAGCTCCACTCAATAGCCATCGGTCAATAATTGTCAATAAAACAAAGAGAGTGTCACAAGATTGACCATCTCGCTTTTGAAATTGGATCCAGTGCTGGGTGAGAGGAATGTTGCATTGCGCGAAATAAAAATACCTCTGGTCTCTGGGAAAATAAAATATTGTCATTTCAGAAGGCTAGAGGTATAGTTTCACAAGACTAGCATCAATAACAAAAAAATGTGGACAATAAACTATTAGTAAATTAATATCCCTCTCTTTTTTTGTTCACCCTCAGCAAAACCTGCTGCAGCTAATTAAACAGAGCGGTCACAAGATGACTAAGAATGCTTACTATGTGTGGACAGTGAGTCCTCTGGGGTTGAGAGGAACATGAAGAGGTTAGAGTGGACGGATTAAGGCAACAAAGGAGGTGGATTTGATGAAGGTGTAGGCTGAGGAAAGAAGCTCTTCCAGCTGAGCCCCTGATGATGGTCTCTAACCATCATGGCATGAGAAGTGCCTCCTCTCTCCCCTCCTTCTTGGGCTTTGCTTCATCTCCCTCTTTGACACATTCACTCTGTTTTTATTTACTGTACCCTATCACCCCCTCTCTGCCCAGGTACTTCTTTGGAGATGTACCCTTTTCCCTTTCTTTACAGCTCAATTATATGGAAAAGCCTGTAGTCAGCACAGAGTTATAAAAGGGGTCATATAAAGTGTTTCCCACTCTGCTATAAATATAGTGTATGCTGAAGCTTGTCTCTTGTGACTATATAATTTGGCATAGGTGCTAAGGTTCCCTCTGTCCATCCTTCCATCTCTCTCTTTCCATGCATTGCACTACACACACCACACCCCCCCCGATTATTCCCTAGGCGGCAGGCCACATATTGACCTTTGAATCCTCCCATTTTTCTCTTATGGAGGCACTCAAAGCTTAAACAGAAAGGGGAAATGGAGTGTCGGTCTGAATATGTAAAAATGCAGGCACACACATATACACAAATATATGTGCAGGCACTTGGCAGTTGTTCGAGCACACAGGAAATATTGTGATCCTTTAGTGCCTCAGAGTTTTTTGTTTTCCATTTTAAGATTCGAGCAAGGGTTATTGTTTACCACTGAATGCTTGAGTCCATTCCTCCATATTTAATGACAAAGTTGTTTGTTCTCAGATCAAAAGATTAGCTTCACTGAGACATAACTTGATGGATCAGTGTGTGCTAGGGGCCGCTCGGCCGCCGAGGCCACTTGCCAGAATTCGGAGCCGCGGCGGAGAATAGCCCTCTATTGTGTGATTGTCAGGCTGGTTGGCTGCCGTGATGTGCACACTCAGACACGCTGGCATGCACGCAGACATTTACTGATGTACACGCATACAAACAGAGACACTTATCACCAGAAAGAGTCAGTGTCAGGTCAGCCGGCTTGGCCTGTGGACAGCGCTGTATTGTTGCTAGCCTCCAGCTCTCCTGGGCATTTAACAGTGCAGGCATTGAGTCGTTACTGGTGATTCAGGACCAGCGGGCCGCGCGGCTACCAGTGTGACCAACAACACCTGCCTTCACACTACCACACTGTTGTGTTCAAGAGACTTGAGGACCAGCAAAGATAAATCAAGAATATCTCAGTATTATATAAAGAAAGACAATAACTGAGTAACATAATAAATAAAGATGTATCAATATGACGGACCGTAAGATGTACTGTATAACGGGGAAAGGTAAAGAACAGTGTTTTAACTTCTAACTTTTATGAATCAGTGGAGGACACATCAATAACAAGCAAGCAAAATAAAGTATTCCCCATGGTGAAATAAAGAAATGGGATACCATGGGGAGGATTTTCATCAATTTGTTCTGTTCACATATCCCTATTGAATGTACTGCTTTTTCGCTTGACCTCCACCCTGATGACCCCCACTCAGTGCCTGAAGAGATTAATATAAAGCAGTGTGAACCATGTTCATTGGACTCCACTATATAACTCTAACCACTGAGATCTTGCGTTGACGTTTCTGAGCATTTCTATCTTCCTGCCAAAACAATGTATATGTCATGAAAAGTGGCTGACTTTGACACTCCTTGCAGCCTGGCTGTTTGACTGACATATTTTAAGGCCATTCGTCTTACACAGCGTCTTACTTGTTAGAGAGGTCGTATATGGGAGCATAGTTATGTACATACATGTTTTGTGTGCTAGAGGTGCTGTCAGTCAGCCCTCTTTTAGTGAATCAATATGTCTTTTGTCTGCAAAAGAGCGAGACTCCACCCCACCAGCCTCAGCCCACAACCAGTGTCTGATATGCAAAAGCACAGTGGTGTCTTATATCCCCAAATTAACCACAAGCAGGCAAAGAGCACTCAGTGAGTGACCTACTTTTCTGTCTTTTGAGCAGGTCCCATGTGGATATCGATGTGTTTCAACATTTTTTACATTTTGGTGACCCTGTCATTTAGTGATGAGTTAAGTTGTTACAAGCTTTTAATGTCACACTGTAAAGATTCTGTATATTGCAGGTTTCTTTCTTCTTGGAAAATGGCAATAAAAGGCTATTGCATGTGTAGTTGGTGAAGCCATTTTCTTTTCTGAGATTCTAATACCTCAACTTGAATATCAGGGTTCACTTTCCCAAATTAAAAATCGTGTGTGAAGCTGATCATTTTTATATTAGGTATCATGTGGCTAAGGCACTAAAACAGAGTTGATGCCCCAACGTGACTGATAGTGAAAACAGACTTTTGTAACAACTAGGGCTGAACAATGTATAAAAAATAGGCTGTCTAATTGCAGTTTTTTTTGACGGATTTGGCAATTGCGATACGATTTTCGATATTTGAGGGAATGATCATTTTTGCATAATTGGTCTCATTTTCAATGACAAACATATTTAAAATGTTTTCTTAAGTCTGTAGAATATGATGTGTAGGGCACGACAATATTTAATTTAAAATGGTATTTTGACACACATTTTGCCTATTGTACCTCCTCAATTTGAAAATAGCAGTACGCCATGTTGAGATTGTAGTGGGGATGAATACCAAAAAACATACTGTCAGGTTGTGATACCGTGTCACATTATGATGATGATGATGATGATGATGAAGTATTTTATTATTGTGTTATGCATGTAACTATACCAAGCACACATATAAACCAAATCCACAACAAAGTGACATTATCCTCTTACACAAGCGATGCTGGGGTCGTGTTTTGTTGTTTGTTTGGTTGTGTCATTAGTCATCTTTGTCATTGTGCAACATCTTAACTACGGACATATGTTTAACCTTGTTAGGTCTACTCTACACCTTGCCAAGTCTAGTGACAATTAAGAGAGTTAAGCTATAGACCATTTGCATCTACAGAGGCATAACATTTCTTAGCCTTCACCCTATCTCTCTACCTCCCTCTGCCCTCATTTTTCTCCATCTTCATTTATTGTAGTTACATTCCAGGTTTGGAAAAGCTTGTATGTTGATGTTGCACTATTAAAATAACATGCAGCTAGATCTTACTTAACAGACTGCCTTTTAATTATGTGCGGGGAGACAACTGAGCCGGATTCAGTTCATGCTGACATCAGCAGGATTTCTACCTCTGGTAAAAATGCTGCGAGGGAAAATGTTCCAGGCGCACCAGACAAATGATCTTTTAAATGTCCCTTCCCTCGCCAATGTTATCGTTCAAGTATTTAGTAGGAAATTTGCCACACTACTATATCTGTCAACTGACACATTTACTAATTGCATTGTCACTTCCTGTGTATGTGTGTGAGAGAGACATCCAGTGGGTGAGTGGCTGGTCATCTGCTACCAAAACCCTCCTCTGGTGCCCCGTGGTGCCAGTGTAACCAGCCTGCCAGTGTGATCCACACACACACACACACACACACACACACACACACACACACACACACACACACACACACACACACACACACACACACCACCAGGGTAAGGCTGAGCTAATGACTCATCTCTCT
>NC_060156.1:11213663-11243875 GCF_021292245.1 Micropterus dolomieu | reverse complement strand
CTCCTCTCTCTGCCCCCCCCCCCCCCCTCCCGCTTCTCTCTCTGTCTGTCTGTTCCCCTGTATTACTCTCTCTGTGTCTGTACAGGGGACATCACTCAGAAGGGCTATGAGAAGAAAAGAGGCAAGCTGTTGGCACCGTACATCCCACAGATACAAGGTAAGGCACACAGGCCTGCAGAAAATTTACTGTCCAGATCAGGTATTGTCTTTGCTCTGGCAGCCTGTTAGCATAGCAGTTAGCATGGTGCCAAGAGGGAAGAGGGAACGGAAAGAAAAAAGTATCCTATAATATTTAATTATGATGATTATAGGAGCTTTATAGCACATTTTACTTTCTTTAATAAAACAATCCTTATTACAACTTGCAGAAACAAGTTACAAAAAGAGTACAAAGTTAGAGAGAAATTAGTATAAAAGCAAAGCCAAAGCAAATTCGGGAGACGCATATTTTTGATTATGATATTTTTGAGTGTGTGTAGGGCCCAAATGAAAGTATGTTTGTGCTAACCTACCAAGGCAAGGAAGACATACTGTCATGGAATTGAAAACATTAGGTGTCTCTGCTGGAATGATAGCTAGTCTGTAGTGTGTTTGTCTGCTGCTCTCATAACGCTAATGCTAAGCTCTTGATAGTATGTGAATATGTGTTTTAGGCAAGTTGGCTTGTCTGACAGACTGCTAATTATTTAGAGGAATATTTTGTTTTGTTTTTATTGTCAGTTTGTGTGTATTTGTGCGTGCCATTCTGTGTTAGACTGTGGGTGTTTGAGAAAAGAGGTATTAACTTGGAGATGTCAAGTTTCCTATGTGTATGTTCCTACTTAATATCTGTAGATGGCTTTTGACTTTTATGGAGCTAAATGCATAAATCAATTCAGGGTATTTTTAACCCCAGTCATGCAGTCAGTCAGTCCTAGTCCCCTTGGGCAAACTATAAGGCCGAGGTGGTTTGTGGTGAATCCCAAAGAGGAGTCGCTGTCTGTATGCTTCAGGCTTCTCTGTCCTCTGTCAGTGGCAGTCTTTGGTTTGGCCTGCTATCAGAACACCAAGCCTCAATGGAAACCAGAGTCTGGTGAGGACCACTCGCTCAAGGCTTTCCACTGCAGTTAGCAGGCCTGTTATTTAGCTTGGGCTGATCATCTCATTCATTCTCCATCTTTCTCTTGCTCCCTGTCCCATCTTGTTATCATGGATTTATTTGTTTTCCCTCTATCATATCCTTTCAGTCTGGATCCTAACACCTAAAGAAGGGAAGTGATAGATATAGGGCAGAAATGGATAGGCTTTGGAGCAGTTGAGATTCTTCATATACAACACACGCCTCCAGCAGGATGAATGAATGTGTTGGGAACTAATGACACACCCATGCAGCACGGCAAATGTATTTACTTGTATTAGGCACATTTCAGATACAGCTGTTAACTTGCAAGTCATTAGCCAAGTCTCTAGCAAGTGAGACACAGCACATGTGTCGTTAGACTCCACACCGGTAAGTGTTATGGCATCATGGCATCAGACAGGTGCTAAAAATTCATCAGTGTTCGCTATGAACCAATAACAACGTCTGCTGTGACAGAGCACGCTTCTGATTGGCTCAGTGTGGTGTGTCTCTGAAGTGTGTTCTGCCCGGCAACCGGGTCTGGTGTCCTGGCTTGTTTTATAGAACTCAGAGCTGGGGAAACGCTGTTGTGTGACTGGACTGTCAGAGCAATTTAAGGGATCAGCATACAATATATTGATGTGTCAATCCATGCTCAGGGTATGCTGTGTATGTCAGACTCCATGTATTGACCTAATTGAACCTTGTATAATATTTGAAATGTTGAATGTTATTGAATAGATTGAATTGAGGCGTGCATGAATGTTGCTCAGCATTTCAGTGTGTGTGTGCTGCTGCTGTCTGAGAGTTGCTGACAGTGTGGAGCTCACTGATCCGTACTAAGCTGCCACTGAAAAGCCGGGCGGGCTGATGGCTGGCTGGCTGGCTGGCCAAGTGTCTGACTGGCCAGCCAGCAAAGGTATTGGATCTAGCTGGCTGAATGTGGCGTGGTAGAACTCTGTCCTCAAAAGGCTGTTTTCCAATGGGCATAATTGCAAAGGAAGCCACTCTGTGTGGGTTCATTTGGTCGCAGGTCAGTAAAGGTAGCAACATCACAGCATCCTCAAAGCTGTCCACAGTCTGGTCATAGACAGCTGCACCTTTAATTTTGGCACTTACTTTTGGATTTGAAGACTTTCTCTTATTATTTTCAGTCACATTTGACCTCCACAGAAGGATGTTATGTGTATTCATTTTAACTTTAACACCTTTATTATTAAACATTATAGAAACTCTTCTACAGTACTTATAGTTCTTATCATTTGTAATATATATAAAGTGTCAATCATTAGCCATTGATAGAATAGCTTTGACTCTGTAAACGTTTGGTTGAAGTGCATGAAAATGGTTAGACTGTTGTGATGTTAATGAGTCCCTCACACTCAGTCATTCTGCATTATCGTGTTGAATCTGTTAAATATTACTGCTGACACCCGGCGTTTCCAAAAGTAGTAGGCATCTAACAACAGAAAAACTGTATCAAGATGTCTGTAAAAGCATCTTATCGTACTCATGCAGGGAACGTAGGAAGTGAAGAGATAGAGTTTAGTTCTCAACTCACATTGTTGCCTTAGTACTTTACTGACACAAAAAATGTAATGTATTTAGGTATTTGTTGTGCTGCCGCTTTGTATATCTGTACAAAACATGAAGTGTTTAGGTATCAGAAATGTTGGAATAAATCTTTAAAGTACAGGCAGGAAACCAGCAGGAGGCTGTGTAAACATGGCAATAGTTTGTATTGTTTATCGAGACAGAACTACAGAAGCATCCTTTTAAACTTTATTCTCCTCTTCGTTCCACTCTCAGGAAAATATACCTTGTAAAGCTATCTGATGTATTGCTGATTTATAGTACAGATGCTGTTTGTTTGACAGTTTCCTGTTCCATCGTGTGTGAAGAAGTCCCTCAACTCTGCCTAAAAGAACTGCTAAGATCTTTCATAATTCAATAAGGAAATTCAAGAACATTTTGGAAGAGGCATTTCTTTAGTTAGTGTGTTCATATTGTTCATATTAATATCACATGTTCATGTGTCTTTAATGTGCAGGACATTATATACCAAAAGATAATGATTTTCTGTCAATAATTAATGGGTCAAGAAGTTCATCTGTTGATGTACAGTAAAATTAGATTCATCTCATTTAGTCACATTTTACATTCTGTGTGTGTCCTGGGATAAAGGCTCATCAGAATGTCTTTCTTGATTTTTTTATTTTTTTTTCTTCACATTCACATTCACATTTTACATACTTCAAATACATCAGTATGGGAGCATGAGAAAAAGAAAAGAAGCCCGTGGTAGAAGACTAATAATAGAGCTCAAGCTGTGACCCTCTTTCAGGTGACAATCTTGGGTTTCCCCTCTGATGCTAACCACTAGTTATTTAATAAATCTCAAATGAGAATTGCATAAGCTAAAGGATGAATCACTGCCTGCGTCACTGCCTGCACCAAAGGGTTGACAAGTTTGAGAGTATGATAATTTTAGAATGCTCTAGTTAGAAGAAGATGTTGTCTTTTTGACATTCACGGTGCTTAATCACCTCCTTTCTGTTACGTCTGTGCAATTTGCATTTGCTTCCTTTGGAAAGCTGCTGGAAGGCTGCGAGAGAGGCAGGATTAATTAAAGTGAATACTTTCTCAAATCCAAGCTACTGTATTAGAAGAAAGCAGCCTAAATGGGGATTACCATTAAGCTTGTGATGTCCAAGGCACATTCTGCAAAGAGTGTATGTGATCATATTTCTGCTATATTTCTGCTTTTGAGCATTAGAGGAAGATATGACTTTTGTTTCTGTCTTGTTATAAACTCTCCTCCCCCTGCTTTGGTCTTGTCTCTCTCTCTGCAGGTGTAGATCCTTCTCTGCAAATTGACAACAGGATCCAGGCCTCCTCCCAAGCCGTTCTCCCAGGTTCTAAACACAACAAGTCGCGGGCGGCCAACACACGGGATGAACGCTTCAGATCTGGTAATCATGCGTTCATGCTGCCTGAAAGTTTTAAATGCCTGGTGTTCTTCTTTCATGCTGTAGTTTAACTATGTTGATGTGTTCTCTTAGATTTGCACACAGAAGCCGTCCAAGCAGCTTTGGCAAAGTACAAAGAGAGGAAGATGCCAATGCCCTCCAAGAGACGATCTGTGCTAGTTCAGTCTTCTGTTGAGGCATGCACCCCGCCAGGTGAGACCTCTGTTCCTGTAAACCCACACTGTTCACCGAGGGCAGAGCTTATCCTTTTCACACACAGCCTAGGTTTACGATTGCACCGGGCAGTTTACATGTGTTCCCATGAGCACTGGAGTGTAGGACGCTGACACTCTGTTGTGTCCAGTGATCAAAGCTGATGTTGCCAAGCATTTGCTGCTGGACAGAATTGTGCAGTCTGATGAATGTATCCATTCTTTGTGACGATAAAGGATTCAGTTCTCACCGTTGTGTTCCCAGGCAGACCTTCCCACATGAGTTGCATAATGGATGCATAATCAGATTTTTAACATAGTCTCAAAATGTCGACCTTTCGCATGCTTTTATAACCGTTTGTATTGTGTGGGCCACTTTATTTGAATATTTGTAATTTTACTGCATTCTGAGGCTTCTTTTTGTTGAGTGCCTTTGTGTGTTATTAGTTTAGCCCAGATATTTCCCAAAGAAAGCAGTTCATCTTCCAATCAGTCAGTGAGTATATCTGTGTGAAATTTCATAACAGAAAACTTGCCCGTCTTTCAAACACTGCAGTGGCTTTATCATTGGTGAATAAGAGTTAATTGGTGGGAGGCCTTGGACCCTCATGTCTTGGGTAAAGAGAGAGGACACAGCGGTGGAGCGAGTAACCGGATTAAGAGCTCAGACATTGGGGTTTGAGCAGGAGGAGGAGGGGGGCTCTCCATGGTTGTTTTCAGTCACTCTGAGTGATCTACTGTAATCTACTGGGATATGGTGAATAGGTAGGACTGACAACCACAAAATCACATACTGTACATATAAGACAGTCTGGGCTGGGCTCTGCTACTTTTTGAGGCAGCTGCATGTGTTGGTGTACACACAGTGGTATGGTTGTGGCTGTAGTTTTTTCAACATTTCATTAGTGGAGTTTAGTAAAATCTTGAGGAACAGGTTCCAGTATTGTTGGTATCTGTATTTAACACACATGCACACTGATTAACTTTTCTTTTTTCCATCTCTTATCTTGCTAATCTGCAGTGGCTGGTTTACATCTGGTCATACTACGTGTCTGACCACACCATGTCTGATGAACCAGTAGTAATGTGAGCAAAATCATTTCATACCGCCAAACCTGTCATTCAATACAATGTGGCATGATTGGATGGTAGAAGCCTTATTCAAGCAACATATGGTAAATTTAGCCACTACTACACTGTACAGTTACAATACAGAAAACATTAGAACTCATTCATGGAAAACCTGCAAAAAAACACCTTTTCATTGAAGGTCTTAAATTAGTTTTAGTCAGTCGGTCAAGTCCACAACGTTGCTTCTGAAATGTCTCAACAACTATTGGATGGATTGCCATAAAATTTGGTTCAGATATTCATGGTCCCCAGAGGACAAAGCCTACTGTCTTTGGTGATCCCCTGAGGTCTCCTCTAGCGTCACCATGAGGTTCACATTTCTGGTTTTGGCTGAAATGTCTCAACAACTATTGGATGGATTGCCATGGAATTTGGTTCAGACATTCATAGTCCCCCTCAGTATGAATTGCAATCACTTTGGTGATCCCCTTTTGATCTAGCGTCATCATCAGATCAATATTTCTATTCGTCCAGCACTTTGGTTTAGAACTAACTACATGCAAAACTAATGACATTCCCATCAGCCTCAGCTGTACTTTGTGTTTAGTGCTTATTAGCAAATGTTAGCACACACAGGGTAAACATTATACCTGCTAAACATCAGCATGTTGACATTGTTATTGTGAGCATGTTAACATGCGGATTACCATTTAGCTCAAAGTACCACTGTGCCCAAGAACAGCCTCTTGGTCTTGTTTTCAGTACTAGTAGCCAACTTAATAAATAATAAGTAAAGGTGATTTAATGTTTCTATTACATAGATGAAGGGCGAATTGAACCTGGTGTTTCCAATATGTAGGATGCCATTTGTATATAGTCAGTACAGTAATTGTCACTTTCAGTTACCAACCATTCTGATGTTGCTTCAGCCAATAGGACTGAATCGATTTTCTATTGAAACAAAGTCAGTGAAAACCAGCTCAAGCTTTTAAATGCTGGGCAGAAGCTTGTACAGGTCTTTGTTTGCTTGAACACAATAGTTAACTGGTGCAGAAGATCTCTGCATATCTGATCCTGTCTCTGCTTAGGTTTTCTCTCTTTTATGGTCTTCCCTACCTCCAAGTATTCCATCACCGCCTGTCTTTCTCTGACTCACTCTTCACTATCTATTCTTGTTTTTGTCTGTTTATCTGTGACTAATACCTCTTTTTCTCTTTCAGTTTCTTTCCCGCTCTTTCCACCTCTCTATTTCTACTTTGCATTTGTTCTCTGACCCCCTGTTTCCCTCTCCCTCTGTGTAAGTGTGTCAAGGTTACTGAGATAGGGAGAGAGATTGGAGAGCAGCAGAGGAATAACAAACAGAATCATAAATGCAAGATAGCCCCCACGAGTCTGCTGGATGTAGAGACATTAAATTTGAGCTTGTTATAATCAAACCTCCTCCAGCCTTCCTCTGACAGCCTCTGCAAGGCCACGAGAAAGCTTGAAGAAGGTAACAGTGATTTGAATAGTCATCAATTGATGGACTTGGTACTACGTACTGTGAGTGATTAGGAGGCAGATTAATCACATGAAGGCTCATTAGTTTAGAGAACATCATTAGGCATGTGCTGATCACTCACACAGGCTTAATCTCTGTTTTCTAAATGTCTGTTTCCCGTCCTCTCAGTGGATTTGGGATAAGTTTTCCATTTTAATAAAGCTTTGTTTTGCACAAAGACTTTAGTGTAATATTTTGAGACCTGTGAATGAGTTTGGCACTGTTACGATTGCTGCAGAGCAAGCACAGCTGTTTACTTTTTCAATGATGAATAAGAGTGTGACCTCTCCTGGTAATTTTAAAAAGTTGTTGTTTATAACTTGAGTATTTCAATTTCTCAAGTGGCTGAAGCCTAAGCCCATTTAGCCCTTTCATTGCACTAAATTCTTTGCAGAATGCAAATCTCAGACTGGCCTTCTCTTGTGTAACTTCATGTCGTTGAAGGAACAAACATTTCTGGGAGCTTTGCAGATGAAGTGGAATGTGTTCGTTTTGAATGATCCTTAACTTGCTTTAAAGTTGTTCCCGTTCGGTCTACTTTTTGCCGAGACCATAAAGAGACACGAGTAAAATCATCAGTGACTGGGTCTGAGTCCACCTTTAACCTCTGAGCAACACCTTTAACCTTTAAAATACTAGTTTCAGTTAGGTAATATGTAAATGCACTGACACACTAAAAATAACTTTTTTGTCTTGAACATCCACGTTTTGAGGAGTGTAATTCAACATACAGTACATAAAGTTTTCTTTAAAAGTTCAGTTAACAGTATCAAGTGTAAACATACACTTTTGTATGGCTTGAACAATAAATATTTCTCTTCAAAAGGTGTCTTTGTCAGCTTTATTCCTTGGATTACTTTTAGTGTCTAAAAACACAACCTCCAGCCTCTTGTTTTCTCACAGCACTTAATTTTTTTTTCATACTCTCGTCTACAAAGATGAAACACTCTGGCCTGTCTATCACACTTTATCATTCAAATAGTAGTATGCATATTGTTGCGGTGGGCTGTATTTATGACTGTGTGTTAGCATCGTTACTTTTATAGGCAATCAAATATCACACGCATACTTTACCAGTGAGGCCATAAGACATTTAAAAACAAGCATCGCTCACCCTAACAACTTCCATCTCCATTGAAATCATCTGGCCATCCCACTAGCTCATATGTACTCTCCCCAGTATGTATAAGCAGAATAATGTATCATCAGCATATCATCTAAATCCTGCAGTCTTCCATTGCCAGTTTGACCATCTTGGTTATTTTCCTGGTGACATTGTAGACTGCCCCATGTCTTTGTCCACTGTTGTGACGCTGCCCTGTCTTGACCTATCAAACACAGACACCTCCTCAGCGTCGGAAGACGAGGGCTCGCTGCGCCGACAGGGACGTCTGGCCACCTCCACGCCCTACCAGGGCCACGGCCACCCAGCCGTTGAGCACTGGTTTAACCGTGTCATCCAGGGTTCCTCCACCTCATCCTCCGCGTCATCCACCTCATCCCACCCGGGAGGGAGATCCGTCACCACCACCAACACCACTGTCCACGCAGCCCTGAACGCCAACGCAGCAGCTACCGCACTGGCCGACCTTATGGCACACACCCAGCTAGGTCAGTGACACACATGCACACGCCATCATATTTCGGTTGCCCGATCTATTAGTTCTTGTCTCCTTTTTAAATGATGCAGCGCTTTCATCCAGTTAGTCTATAGGTGAATACATTTTGCCAAGCTCTTTTTACCTCCTAATGCTCTTCAGAGAAATTTTACAATGTGTGAAGTGTGGTTGTGAGCTGAAGTAGGAAGGTGTTGTAGAACGACGTAAAGTTTCCATGCCAAGCAAGGAAACAGTATTGGATGTTTAAAATGATTTCCTGCGTTTAGTATTTTCACCGTTCCGGTGGAAGAATCCTGATTTCAGTTTCCTTAGGGTAACCGTCCTCTAAGAAGCCTCCAGAAACCTGTACTTAGGTTTATGGTTTTGAATTCCTGCATCTAAATATACACATGAATCAGAGTCTGCAGACAGATTTCTTTACGTTCTCCATTGTCTTACATTTACTGATATCAGCAGACGTTTGATGCGTTCTATTATTCCCAGCCAATCTTAATTATTGTCATCTCAAAGGTGGCGTCTTAACCTATATTATGTTGTTCTGACTGATCTTCTGCTGTAGCTCAACTGCAGGCAGACAGCGGTGTCTTACACATCTGCTACAACCGAGGCCGTATCTCTCTTCACATACACAAAAGCACTTGATGAGGCAAAGACAAAGGGAACCAGCGTTTTAATTCAAGTCTCTTTAATTAGTTGTCTCCGTTTGCCATCTCGCCGTCATTCAGCCATGTGAAAAGGGCTCACCGCCACTTCCCCGTCAATGTGCTACTCGTTCCACGTTGTGAGTGTCACAAGCTTGTTAATGAGATTCAGTGGATTTATCTCCATCCGTCTCTCTGCAGTTGCAAAGTGAGATGGTGTCTTGCTCGTGTATGTATGTGTATGTGTGTTCATGTGTGTGTAGACATGTTGCCGGCAGAACGATATCCTATTAGGATGGAGCTGTCTGATTTCTGTCCAGCTTGTCTCCCCTCAAGGTTGCTGTCATAAAGTAGTGGCAGTGACTAGCGCTGAATGGTGCTGTAAATAAATCTCCCGTATTATCCCCGTTCTTTGGCAAGCCATCATACATAAGCAACATTTTAGGGTAAAATGAATGATAATAACAAACATGACCTTTGGTTTTGAAATCACACATTCGTGCTAAATGTAGTTGATGCAATGCACATATAAGGAGGGGAACCTCAGCTCTCAGGGTGCAGTTCTTCATATCCATGAATAACAGCATTTGTTGTGGTTGCAACAACACTGTGTTACCATAGCATTTTAACATTAATGGGTTTACATTTTAAACCCAGTCCACACTACACCATACCAAAGCACCCATACTACTTGGGCACTTAGGTACACCTGTATAATCTAATGCAATCCAATACAACAGTTTATCCATAAATTCAAGCTTTACAAACCTTACTTTGTAGTTTGCCTTATATTGAGAGGTGTTTGTAATATTTTGGCAACCGAACACCACCGTTAACTACGACTTCAATAATAAACCTATAGTTGAATAAACACCTCTCTGAAAGTGTCAACTATAAAACAAACAAAAATGTAAAACATTTTACCTTAATGAAGAATTTGTGGCAGATCTGTTGTATTGGATTGCTTTCAGTTGCCTGTCAATCATGCTGAACAGGCATCTTGTTCTCTGCAGATACATTACTGGCTGAGGGGAATGTATCCGCGGAATAGAAACATTCATTCATTATAAAGGCAGATGGTTAAAAACTCTCCACTCTCCACTTGCAGATGACAAAAAAGCTTTTTGCCTCTCAATCAAATCCATAAGCTGTCAGATAAGTTTGTTTGCAAGCTCATGAAGTAGATTTTTATTTAGTAACGATTGCGCAAAGTACGCCTGGCGTTTGACCTTTTAACCCCCGAAACCCCACTCATCACAGATAACCACTCAGCGCCCCCCGATGTGACGGGGCTGTCGGAGCGCTCCTTGATTCATGCGGAGCGGCCCCAGGTGGCCTCAGTGCGAGGCGTGTCTCGCGGCTGCAACCACCATACCAGCGTCATGGAGACTGCAGATGGTGAGTTTCCTGCTTACGTGCACGCGCACGCACACACACACACACACACACACACACACTCCCTTTCCTCTCTCCCCTGCTGTCTGTCCCTCTGTCTTCTCCCTAGTCATTGTGCCTGTCAGACTGGCACATGCTGCTGACTGACCCTCTTGTGTTGCCATGGTAACACTGCACCTCTCACCCCCACGAAACCACCTTGTTTCTACCTTATTGCTTAATATGTAATTGACACTAATGAAAGCACAATTAGCCAAATTATTAGAGGTGATTTTTGTGCTCAGTTCTTGCAACGTCATGTTGTTAGCGGATCATTGCATAAAATTAACAGCCTCCTAACATCATTCATCATTCAAACACCAAAGTCTAGTATGCACCAAATGTTGCCAGCAGTTTCCAGATGGGCCATCGCAGATATTGACAATTATATGCTGTGCAGTGTAGAGACGGGTAACCAATAAAATCAAACCAAGAGGATGTGTCATTACAATGCATAACAATAATTTTAGTTGGTAATTGTTTCCTGGTATAACATCAACTTGTTTCAGTGTTTTTTTTAATCACATGACATTACCAGGGGGAAGAAAACAAATGCGTTAAGAAATATGTTTTTACAGTATATGTACTAAGTTATTTGTCTTGTCTAGGATTCATCGACAAAATTGATTAATAAAATGCTTTGACACAAATTCTTTGCATCGATGCTTCGTTTAATCCGTTTAACTATACAGCAGTGTTTCCAGGGACATTTATTTCTGTCGCACATCGCGCTTACGCTGTGAACACGACCTGATTATAATGGCACTGTTTGCAATAGCAAGGGACAAAGAAGAAAGTGTCCAAAGTATGGGATTATTTCAAGCTAAAGAAAACAACAACTCTATAATGTTACCGTCAGTCCACCGTAAAACGAAACTTGTGTCACCTCAGCAACAGCACGACGGCACCTTATCAGAAAGCAGCCGGTGTTCTGCCAGCGGACCACAGACAAGGTAACAGCAACACCTGCGTGTGCTAATCCATCCTTCGTTATGATAACAAACAGCTGTTTTCGTGTGTAGGATCGCTCATTTCCCATTTGTTTTCTTGACAAAACGTGGTTTGGAGACCAGCGTCGGGTGACACAGCCGTCAGCTCGTGTGTGTGTGTGTGTGTGTGTGTGTGTGTGTGTCCCTGTCACCGATCAGTCACGTAGTGTGAACGCAACAACGACTTCCAGACTGCCATCATATGAAGGCAAGTTGTGTGAACGGCCATCGGCCAACGCTGAATGTCGTGTAGTCTGCACGAGCCTTTAGTATAACTTGCATAACACTCGGGTGATGTTTGTGTTTGTAAAGCAGCTGTCTGGTTGTTGGTGTGATGTTTGCTGTATGTATATCTATCACCTATAAACGTGCGCAGCTGATCCCGTTAGGGAGGGGCGCCGAGGCCGTCAAGCAAAGTACTTCTTAAACGACGCATCATGAATCTTTGAAATAATCTATGTAAGCTTCGAATACTAAAATCATCGTTAGCTGCAGCCCTACTTCAAAGAGTTGCTATAGATGACAATCTGGTCAACCGGTCTGTAAAAACAGCGCCAGTGTGCTCCTGTCACCCTTCCGACTCCATTCATTCAACATGAGAGCTGAAATGCTGCTTTGAATTAATGTCCAATTTGTGTTAATCAGCTAGCAGCTAGAAAACTGTAACACAGCTTGAGCAGTGCTTTTACCTTCCTGCAACCCATCGTCCATCATTACGAATGTGTGTGTTGTCTGTGTTTTCACTGCTAATGAATGCTAAACCGGCCCACCTCGCTGACAAAAATATGGGGAAGGGATTTGTTAAATCTATGGATTTTTAAAAGATGTGAACAGTGTTGTTTTTATCCCTTCTTTTTGGCTGTTTGGTGTTCAAGATGCTTCACACCCACGCTTCCTATGCAAGTTTTCTCACATTGGTCATAAAAAAACCAGCAGAAAATCCAATCTTTGTTGTTATGATACAACAGTCTGTGTCTGAGCGCTTACTCTCACCTACGTTTGGCTGCTGGTAGATTTCTCTATCACACATTCACACACAAAGTTAGCAGGACTGTTTCATTGACATCCTGATGTGTCTCTCCTCCAGGCTGTGAATGGAGAAGTGAAGGATCCCTCAGTTTAATGGCTGGTAACTGTTCCTCCAACTCCTTGGCAATCTGCTGTATGTGCACTCTGCTGCGTGTGCATTTGTGTTTGTGTGTGTCTGTGTTTCTACCTTCGCCTCCACTGTCAGGTCTAGCACTTGTGTGTGTTTTCCAAAAATATATATAAAACTACAGTGAATTCACTCTGTAGATTAGATGTGTGTGTGTGTGTGTTTGTATAACTGAGTATGTTGCACTGGCTTTCTCTTTTATAGCATCTTCAAGCAATGCCTTACCTAAACACTCTTCAAATAGATCATGTTGAAGCAGATTGTGTGAAAAGGCCTTCTTCATGACAGGTGTAACTGATCATTCAGGATTATGAATAATTAGCATGGTGACATTTTGGTTTCTGTGCTCACACTGAGACACAGAGACTTGTCAGTTTCTCACTATATTCTGTGACACGGGCTTGTTAGCCTGTAGCCACACAGCGGGTTGTTTGATGGCGCTGTTGGCATTTTGATAACGACACATAACTGGCTGAAGAAAACATGCCGCACAGGAACTCTTGTTCAGTCTGTACTCGGATACTGACGCTGTATGTGTTGGTTTTGTGATGCTGTGGTGCATTTTTGTCAGCAAATCCCAAAGACCAAAACTAACAATGAATTAATCCTTCTAACAAGTATTGTCTATGTATCCAAAGCCTGATATAGCATCTTCTACTGTGCCATAAAGTTCTTCATAAAGTTTCTTTAGAGTCACTCCTGTCTTGATGCTTTAAATACTTTTTAGAGCACCAAACGTGTATTAATCCCCCTCTTAAAATAGTTCCTAACACATTGTGCTCTGATAAAATCTTCAATCCCCTGCTGCTTTAGGAAACTATTTAGCTCAAAATACAACTATATGTTGTGAACTGTTTTTTCATAGAATTACGTATTCAGTAGAAACAAATAAGCTTGCGCTTGAGAGCCACAGACAGGGTATGGAAGTCAAAAATATTAACAGATGGAGTAACACAATGTTGATTTTGGTCTTTACATTTTGTTAAGTATAGAATAAGGCCAGTCTTGTTCTTTTTCTCCTTATTTGTTTTGGTCGCATTTTCCCCCAAATTAAACTATAGCTAGTGTTTGCTATAGTAATTTAATGCTGTAGATGGATAAATTATGAAATCATGAAAACGTTAATTGTGGTTATCATCGCAGGCGGGTCCTAGTTTGCTGTTATTAATGATCAAGGGGGCTTGAGTGGGTGGGGTTCAGGGCCCTCAGATGTTGTCGTGTGTGTCTGGGGCTTTCTAATTGGCCCATCAGGTGCAGCCCTGACCCCCACATGTCTACTCCCAGTACATCTGTCCCTACACGAGGAGACAGAATCTGTGTGAGGAGGCTTATTATAGTAAGATAGACCAGGCAAGCTGCGTGCAGCTGTGGCCTTCATCTCCTGTGGCTGTCTGGAATGTCTGACACAGACCACCCCTCCCAAACCAAGTATGAATTCATATGGAGGAAATGATGGCCGATGATGACTATAGTCTGCACTGCACATACCCATGTGCAGAATGTGAGGGGAATCTAACTGGACACCTGGCCTCTTCTCTCATTCTTAGTCTGTTGTTTCTCTCCTGTCCTGCTCCTTCATCCGTGTTGTCTTGACAAAGGTCCATGTCTCTGTGATTATGTTTTTAGAGTATTTATTCAATTTATACATTTCAGAAGACTTACATATATTTGGACTTGACTGGGGTACATTTAATTTCAGCCTCCCACACTTTTGCAGAGCATATGTGAAACAGACACCTTTTGAGACACCTCATGAATCACTTACTGCAGGAAGGACATCTTTGTTGCTAGGCAGCAGGCAAGGAGGCTCCTCACTTTCTGATTTATGTAGCCTGTAAGGATTTGTCAGTGATTCTAGAGAATATCTCGACTGAAAGACTCTAACCTTTGACCTCCAGGTGACTGTAGAGGACCTCGATGTCCACTATTTTGTCGTCTTGCTACAGTGTGAGTGACGGCTGGTTGTCCTATGTGTCTCATGAGAGCACCACACTGACCTTCTCTGTTTTTTTTTTTTCTTATCTGTCCTTCCCTGCTCATCCATCCCCTTCTCCTTACTTCATCAATCTCTCAATCTATCTGTCACCATATCTTTCTTCCGCCTGCTCCATGACATCTATTGCCTTCCTTTCCATGTCTCAATTTCTCTCCATATCCTTGTCTTGCCATGTTTATTTCCCCCTACCCTTTTCTTTTCATCCCCTTCAATCTCATTGTGAAGGTGTTCCAGTCAACAGTCGTGTCTCCTCCAAAATCCAGCAGCTTCTCAACACTCTGAAGAGACCAAAGCGACCGCCGTTGAGAGAGTTCTTTGTCGATGACTTTGAGGAGCTTCTGGATGGTAAGTTGGCCTGAAAGTATTTACATTGCTTCTATTAAATCAATACACCTTGGGGGAAAAACAGCATGCCTCTGTCTGTGGTGTGATCAGAGAGGAGTTTTTCAGCATCAGGATTGGTTATTTGTTATTATTGTTGCAGCCGAAATAAAAATGTCACATTGACTTCACCACGCCTCACAAATAAACAGTCATGGTACACTTTTAGATCGGTGGTTGTTTTTTTTTGTCTGTTGGTGGAGCTGAGACCACCAGGTGTGCTAAGGGAGTGAGTGGTTAGGGAATATTGGGTACAGAAACACACACAGTGGACCAGCCCTGTCTAACCATTTCCTTCATTCCAACCAGCCCATCATGGGTTTTGGGTGGTACTCTGCCAGGCTGAACAAACACAATGAAAATGAATAAGCAGCAGGAATAGTAATACATCAGCAGGTAATTTTAAAGCCTCCCTGACTTTTGCACAGAAACTGTGGCATGGCAAGTCTCTGTGGTTTGCTTAGTGTGAGCTGAAAAACCACGCAGAGCTGAAATGGCAGCAGGCTGAACACTATCGGTTCCTGATAGAGGTGTTTTATCTGATCTTGCCAGCTCAGTTAAACTGTTGTGAGGGGAGAATAGGGATGGAGAGACAGAAGTCAAATCAAAGAGCGAGTATTGTGTTTTAGGGAAGGGAAGTTGAAGGATAAGGAGAGAAACCTGAGCCTGTCAATAAGCCCTAGTTCCAAGTGTCTCAGGAATTGGTATCTGAGACAACTAAAACTGAAGGACAGAACATAGCTCACCTTTAAGCCTCCAGCTTTTTCTCATCCATCAGTCCCATCTCATTGTCTTTCAATCCCAACTCTTTTGATTACCCTGCCTTCCTTTAAGAGAGTTGTATACTTCACAAATGTACCATTTCCTTTTAGTTCACTCAACCAAAAATAGACATAGAGAGCGTCTTTCCCAAATAGCTTGGATAGCACAAGTACACCTAGGGCTAGTTCTACTTTGTTGCTCAAAATACCCATAAACCACCCTCACACTGACACCCCATTCTCATCCACATCTATATAGTCCAGCAGCCAGATCCCAACCAGCCGAAGCCAGAAGGGCAGCAGATGAGTCCCCTGGAAGGAGAGCTTCTCGGGGTGGCCAACAAGTGGCCTCCCTCCTTGCCAGCCGCCTTACAACGGTGGGGCACAACTCATCCCAAGAGTCCCTGTCTAACTGGACTCGACAATGCTGGCAAACCCGTCTATACACTCACCTACGGTAGGCAACAACCTGTTTGTGATTGACCCAGAATTTACAATATCACCATTATTTGTGGGTTCCTTTGTAAAAACAACAAAGTGTATGTCTGTCTCTGTATACCTTATTTTGTAATGTGCTGTTATTCTCAGCCATTTTGTGTGTTTGTATGTTAATTTGTGGATCTGGGGTTGTTAAATGAAATATTCAACGCTGTATGTTCACCTCTGTAGGTAAACTATGGACCCGCAGTCAGAAACTGGCCTACACTCTTCTTAACAAGTTGAGCACCAGAAATGAGCCCTTGCTCATGCCGGGAGACAGAGTAAGTCATGAGATAAAACCGTGTTCAGTGGTGTATGTTACATTCTATGTTGCATTTTAGGCACAATATTCTGAGTGTTCCCTTACAGAAGGCTGCATTTCAGTGCAGCTTCCTCCAATATGTTCTCATGTTTTCATTCTGCCTTTACAAATTCAATATAACTGGTGAGGGGAAGCAAATGTTTGCTGGCACACTATGCCCCTTGCCTTCTATACTTTATAACGTATCACACCATGACAAATCATGTCTCTCATACACCTGTAGGTTGCACTTGTTTTCCCCAACAACGACCCAGTGATGTTCATGGTGGCCTTCTATGGCTGCCTCCTGGCAGAGCTGGTACCTGTGCCTATCGAAGTGCCGCTGACCAGAAAGGTAAAGGCGAATACAAAACACAATCTCCTCGGAATATATGGGCATTTTAAATAATGTGTTGCTCTAGGTAACCAGTGAAGAGCAGTAGTGACCCCTACTGGACATTTAACCTCTAAATGATTGAAGAGGAGACGAGATGTGCACAGTTGTTGTTTTAATGTAGATTGAGCTGCATTATATTTTAAATTTTATAATCGAGTGTTTTGCAGCTCATACATCAGCTCAAACTGAACCTAAGGCATCCATATTAGTTACACAGGCTGAATATAAATGCTTGTTCTTTTATAAGCATGCTGTTGGCAGACGCTGTGCTGTAATTAATGAGATTTGAGTGAGGTGAAATGATTTGTAATTCCAGTCAAAATATTAGATCACAGGCCAACTGTTCTCAGGATTTAGAAACTCATTTGCTCACTCTGCCAACATTTTACCTCCCTCTATCTTTCTATCCCTCTATCTTTTTCTATCCCCTTTTCCTTCCTTTTTACCCTGTCTTTTTCCTCCCACCCAGTATCTCCCACATTGGTTTCACTTTTCTGCGCAGTATGGTTTGCTCAGTACGAGTCTAGCCATAAACTAATTTGCACAGCCAATCAAATATAAGTGAGTGTGTGTCAGATCTTGGGCTCTGTTCCTGCTATGATTGGGCTTTGATGCTCAGCGGTAGAGTTTTTAATAGTGATGGGCCGTCACTCTGCGTTTTTTACCTGGTGCTGCTTTGATGTACGATGCTCTGAGGTTTCTTCTTCGTCCTTCTTTCTCTCCCTGTTACAATTCCCACATTCCCTCCGAGCAGCTTTTCTCAAAACCTTTATGTTCTGAATTTTATTGTTCTTTATAGTTGCTTGTTGTGCGACAAATAGTGTTTACCAAAGTTTGTCAGTATGAACTTCAGTTTTTTTTTATCCTCTTTGGTCCCCCAGGATGCAGGAAGTCAACAGATTGGCTTTCTGTTGGGCAGCTGTGGCGTCACATTGGCACTGACCACTGACGCTTGTCAGAAAGGCTTGCCCAAAGCACAAACAGGGGAGGTAGCCACTTTCAAAGGTACAGCCTGTTTTATTTTGTGACTGTCTGTCTGTATAGTGTCATTTGGTTTGAACTGACTTCATGTCTCTGTCTCTGCAGGCTGGCCGCGGTTGCTGTGGTTTGTGACAGATGGAAAACATGTTGTGAAGCCTCCAAAAGAATGGCATCCTCCAGTACGAGAAGCCAGTAATGACATAGCCTACATTGAGGTAAGAGTAGTTTCATTGATGTTGTCTATGAAACAAAAATGGATTTATAATTAATATTTTATGTATTTTTTATATTTTGAGCTAATAATTGGTGGTTGCTCTTATTTTAACTTTTTGAATGAAACCGTTCAAATGTTTTCTCACATCCAGTATAAAACCAGCAAGGAAGGAAGCACCATGGGGATCACAGTGTCTCATTCTGCCATGCTGGCTCACTGTCATGCCCTCACACAGGCCTGCGGCTACACTGAAGGTGAGGAGGACACTCTTCTCGTTTTCTTCTCAATTACCCATACTTCATATTGCTGTGTGTTTTCTCCATTATTTATTCATTCTTCTGACATGTAAGAAAAGCATCCAGTTGATGGTGTTAGCATGTGCTAACGAGAGAGCGAGGACGAAGACGACCACTGAACCAACTTTAGTAATGATAAAAATGTAGGAATATGCAAAAACAATGTGTACAATAGGCTTGACATTTTGGAATTGCTGTGTTGTCTTTTTCTTACTTAAACTGCGGGCTAGCTAATGCAGAGCACATTCATTGTATAAACCTATTTTATAATCTATGATACTATTGAATGTCCCCTTCACGTTGCTCACAGATCCTGTCAGAGTGTAATTACAGACTAGTTTGATAAATTCGGCTGCTCAACTGGTTGTGTTTTCTTCCGTCAGACCTGGGTCAGGTCTGCTTAAAAGGAAAGAGAATGTAAGGCACCTCCTCTCCTCCACTGTCCCAGTTTTGCTCTAAATAACTCCTAACTGCACCAGCAGCCCCTAGAGACTCTCCAGGTCTGTTTCTGAAATGTAGTTTGGTGCTTCACTCAATCCAATACTACTGCAATCATGGTTTACTCATTATTATAGAGCTTGTTTTGTGTTAAAAGTTATACAAGGATGTGTGAATGCTATAGTGAGGAAAAGCAATGTTAGATTAAATGCCTCAAACCCTAATCTTGGCAAAATCTTCTTTTTGATTTGCAGCTGAGACCATAACCAACGTCCTGGACTTCAAGAGAGAAGCAGGATTATGGCATGGTGTTCTTACTGTGAGTGGTCCTCTGATAAAGCTAATACGAGGGTTATATAATTGGAAATAAAATATTATCAGTTTGCTGATAAGAGTCAGTTTTATCTGGCTGACTTCTTCCCTATGAGGGCTTTATCAGTATGCAAATGCATTCAAACTAATGAAGTCCTGATGGGCAGAATCATCTTGTGTCATAACTCAAGAGTTTGAAACCTGTAAAAATATTCTGTTTCTTCTAACGTATACTCAATCCAGCTTTGATTCACTCGTTTCAAGCATGCCGTGGAATTGTATGACCTGCTATTGCATGTTTGAATTCCTAAAATGACAGCAGTAGCACCAATCATGCTTTATTTATACTCTTAGCGGTAAGCGATCAAATCCTGTCGTGACTCTTAGCTTGTTTGCAGTGACATCATGTAGTTTTGACACGCTTCTGACATATTTTTGTGCTCATGCGATGCTTGTCTGTTCTGCTGGCAGAGTGTCATGAATCGGATGCACGTGATCAGCATTCCTTACTCCCTGATGAAAGTCAACCCCCTCTCCTGGATACAGAAGGTTCACACATACAAAGGTGAGAGGCAATCCACGTTGATATTTGTCACCGTTACTCAGTCCCGTGAAGAGAGACTCTAAAGAATAAACCAACCTAACTTCATCTAAATCGTAGGGTAAACCTTTTTTGTTGCTGTTTTGTATGGAAGATTCTAGTAATTATTATAGTGCATTGTATCATACTACAAAGTAGCACACAGACACCAGAAAAAAATCCTTGGTAGCTTGTTTGATGGCTTAAATATAGTTAACCCAACATTTTGTTATTGTTTTTAGTGTCTTTAAGCCTTTAAGAACACGTTGGACTTCGTCGTAACAGTTGTGACTCTCACTGCACGTTTAACAGTGGTGGATTGATTAAAGCAGTTTGTTTGACTCATTGATTTCTAGTTCAGTTGTATTAGCCACGTTGAGGTTGAAGACAGAAGGCCTGCCGTACTGAATAAAATTCATCTTCTCTCTGGTCTGAGCTTTGCTGAGTCACCTGTTGGCAACCGGGTCAGACTGTGCTGCTATTTGCTGTCAGATTATGTGATCTGTGATTGACTGTCAAGATAGATGAAAGAGGTGTTGATTGGGTGATTCTGTTGTGAGCCTGTCTCTTTGTCTTTGTGTCCCCCTGCACAGCGCGGGTCGCAGTGGTGAAATCGAGGGACATGCACTGGTCTCTGCTGGCCCAGAGAGACCAGAGGGACATCAGCCTGAGCTCACTGCGCATGCTCATTGTAGCTGACGGAGCTAACCCATGTGAGTCCATCTGCAGATTCTCATTTAATAAAATAACCTTATAAAAACACCCTGAAGCCACAAGAGATTGTCATTGATTTGTTTTGTTTGTGTTTGCTTGTATAACTGTTTGACTGGCTGTGTGTGGATGTGTGTTACCACAGGGTCGATATCTTCCTGCGACGCATTCCTCAACGTGTTTCAGGCACGTGGACTGCGACCTGAGGTGATTTGTCCATGTGCAAGCTCTTCAGAAGCCATGACTGTCGCCATCCGCAGGTGGGCTGCTGTTATTGCACCATATAAGAACAAAAGGAACCTGCCCCCACTTTGCATTTCTGTGCTATTATAGTACATCACGCTGCGTTTGCATCCTGCAGGGAAAGGAGAGGGATTTGTGCTTCTTTAACAGCTTTCAGCTGATGACTGGGCTCAGCCATGGAGAAGGATTAGGATGACAGACAAACTAAGAACACATGCTTCAAATAGGCAAACTGGCTCTATTTTTAAAATGAGAAATGCCGTACTTGTGAAAAATATGCGAGAGTCTGTATCTGTCAGATTCATATGGACGTGACATTCTACGAAAACCATATCTGTTTCCTTTTACGTGTCAGCCCTCTAAGCCATATATTTTGTTTGCCATGAAAGGCAGAGAAAATGAAGAGGAATCAGTGACAGTGTTGGTTTCTGACAACCGTAGATGTCTTTAACTGCAAGTCTTTCCATGTGTGTCACTGTGTCCAGTGATAAGTGTAATTGTAATACTGTTTGTGTCCCACAGACCTCCAGAAATGGGTGTCCCTCCTCCTGGCAAGGCGGTGCTGTCTATGGGTGGGCTGAGCCACAGCGTGATCCGTGTGGACACAGAGGAGAAACTCTCTGTTCTTACAGTGCAGGATGTGGGACAGGTCATGCCTGGAGGTACAGTAAACTGCGCTGCATATTAAGATTTTGCTGCCGTTAACGAGTAAAATGCTGAAGATAAAGATGAAAGAGTTTTCAGATTAACACCACCGTGTGTCCCCAGAGACTGCAAGTGATTAGATCAAATTATGTAGGATCTTGCTGAAAAGAAAAACTAAACAAAAAAACTATTTTGACATCTACTATGAATGATATTTCATTGTTCCTAATGTCACACCCACCTGTCATCACTGTGTGTCTCCAGCTGTGGTTTGTGTGGTGCGGGTGGAGGGGACACCCTATCTCTGTCAGACAGATGAGGTTGGAGAGATCTGTGTGAGCTCAGGTAGCACGGGCGTAGCTTATTACGGCCTCCCAGGGATGACCAAGAACATCTTTGAGGTTAGTGTCTTATTTCTGTTACTGTTCAGTTGTGACACGTTTTGCTATTCATTTCTTTAAATACTGTATTTATAAATGTGTAATATCTTTGCATGTTATCCATACTGGAAAAACCTTGTTGTCAGAATATCAAATGATCAGGAGCAGGAAAGTTATCTTTAGCTAGGTGATTGGTTGCATTTTTGACTAAAGAAAGACTGAAGAAAGATTTCAATCCAAAGTTTACAAAATATGTCAACACATGCAAGTGGCACGCTGTGATAACACTATATTTAAACCCTTTCTCAAAGATAGTGGGTGAATTTAATGTATTGTTTACATTAAAATGAATTTTCAAAATAATGTCTAAAGCTAAGCTAAAACTCTGAAATGACCAGTTAGTGCAATTCAACCTCAGCATTATTCCACAGTGTTTCTTAAAAAAGATTTATTGCCAAGTGAATCCAGAGTGCAAAGGCTTATTTTAGTTTTTTTTAGATTATTATAACGTTACTTTAAATTGTGGCAATGAACATTTATTGTCCTTCATCCATGAATGTGTGTTTTTGACAGTGTTGTGTCTCGTTGCAGACCATACCAGTAACATCATCTGGGATTCCCATCAGTGACAGACACTTTACCAGGACCTCACTGCTGGGCTTTGTGGGGCCGGTAAGTTCCACTTCACTAATGTGCAGTATTAACCTAACTTTGATGTCTCTCTTATAGCATTACAATAGTCCTGGTTTAAACGTGAGCTCTCAAAAACTTCCCAGTTGTAGTTCTGCAACACATGCTACTTAAGGACAAATCTGCTTAAACCTCAAATAGTCTTAAATAGTCATAAATAATCAATTCAGTTTCATATCCTTTTGATATTCTCAATTTTACTAAACTGGTAAAGGTTCAGTTCTCTGGTCAAGTCATGCAAATAGTTTCAGGTTTACGTGCTCAGGGGTTGAGAAATATTATGCCTCTCAGGCTGCTCCCCGTACATTAGTGGAAGGGAGGAAAATGGAATTTCATTAAAGCCAAAAAAATGACATTTAAAAATAAATTCAACTGCAGTGCGTCTTTCCAGAAACAATATCACTGCAGTTACTTTCTCTGTGGACAGTTTTCATAGGGGCTGTTTCTCCAGCAGTATATACTGTAGTTCCAAAGAAAACTGTGGACAGAGAGATGTGTTTATTTAGAAACGTAGTCACATTTTTACACTTTAAAATCAGTGAAGAAGGAGAAAATCAGATTCAATACAGCTGACCTGTATAGCTGTCACAAGCTATTTCATCCAGGACCAGACAACAATGACTGAAGCAGAAATTGGAGGATGGCTCTGCCAGACTAATCATCAGTCAACAAATGGTGATGCTTTTTATTCCTGAGCTAAAAGCAGAGTTCTTTTGCCTTTAAGGACATCGCAGAGAGAGGTTGATGATAATTTGCAAATCCCTAGTAAACCTTTTGAGATGCTAGTTGTATGGATGCAGACCGTACTTTAGATTGGGTAAAGACCTACCCATCTAACTGTATGTGCTTTGTGTTTCCCAACAGGACAGCCTTGTGTTTATTGTGGGGAAGATGGAAGGGCTGATGGTGGTCAGTGGGCGGAGACACAATGCTGATGACGTGGTTGCCACAGCACTGGCAGTGGAGCCCATGAAGTTTGTGTACAGGGGGAGGTAAACTTCTCTACATATCTGTTATCTCTTATATCGAGTCTGTCTTATCTGCACTGTTTTCTAACTCTCCACTGACACCAGCAGCTGAGCAGTTTGATTGGATGAGTATAGTCCAGCTGTAACAGTATTTTTAATGTTGTGTGTTCCAGGATAGCAGTGTTTTCTGTGTCGGTGCTGCATGACGAGAGGATCGTTGTTGTGGCAGAGCAGAGGCCAGACGCCTCTGAGGAAGACAGCTTCCAGTGGATGAGCCGCGTCCTTCAGGTGCTCAGAGTGCTCTGTCTTTTCCACATCTTACACCTTAGTCACATCTAAATGGGCTGTATCTGTGGTTTTGCATATTCTTATATAAGTATAAATCAGGTATTTATTTAAATATTACTTTTCTACAGCATGTCACAAGGTTTTCAATTGTCTATCTTCCAGGAAATCATTGGTTTCAGTACATGTCAGTTATACTATATGAAAATAAACTCGCAGAATCTTCAACCTTCCTTTAATTTAATTTATAATTCACAAATCTGGTATTTTTCAAGCATCTTTGAGTGAATTAAGAAAGGTGCTCAAGGACGCTATTGCTACACAGCTTGACGATACAAGATCAGTCAAGTCGTGTTGCGTGGTTTTCGAAAATTGTAATTAGAGTGAAGTACTCATGGTTTGTGGTTAATGTGGTTGAAAAATACACAACCACTGTTATGGTCCCTACACATGCAAAAAACTTGATAAATATAAAAACAAGAATAATAAATAATGAAAACATCCCCTAGGGTGCTTACTCAAAATTAATATTAAACTTTTTGGGGCATTATTTGCTTTTATTGGATAGTGACCGGTAGAGACGGACAGGTAATAGGGAGATAGAGAGGGGTATGCAACAAAGGTCACCAGAGGGAATCAAACGGGTAATGGTTGCAACAATGCGGTCATGTGGCATGCGCAGTAATCATTCAGCTATCAAGGTGCTGCATCATGTTGTTATTTTTTTCATGTTGTAAAATTAAAGCAACTTCTTCTGAATTACCTGACAGCTTCACTGATATCCATTGGCTGACTCTGTTTTTGCGTGCATTACCTTTATGTTTCAGGCCATAGACAGCATTCATCAGGTCGGGGTGTACTGCCTGGCCCTGGTGCCTGCCAACACACTTCCTAAGGCTCCCCTGGGCGGAATCCATATATCTGAGACCAAACAGCGCTTCCTGGAGGGCGCCTTGCATCCCTGCAACGTCCTCATGTGCCCTCACACATGTGTCACCAACCTGCCCAAGCCGAGACAAAAACAGCCAGGTAGAGCACCAGATGTCCCAGCATGGACCAGGTTTAGAGACAAATGTAGCATGAAGACGCATTTACCTAATTTCTTCTTATTTGTTTGTATTGCTGTGCTTATTTTTATGTTGATATGAATGTTGGCCCTGATTTCACTGACATGTGTGACGACATTGATGAATGTTGTTGTGCTGGACAGAGGTCGGTCCTGCTTCTATGATAGTGGGCAACCTGGTGGCAGGCAAGAGGATAGCACAGGCCTGTGGGAGAGACGTGGGCCAGCTAGAGGACAATGACCAGGCACGTAAGGTAGATAGTCATCCTCATTTCACCCACTCATCACTTCCACACATAGGCTGCAGACACAGGTAAGGATCTGAAATACAGGCAGCTGATGGAGATGACATGGTGTAATATACTGCACCCCACCACATCTGTCATTCCTTCATTGCAAAAACCCACCTCGTGCCACCATGCTTTACATTCTTTGTGTAGTCATTCATCAATGTCTCAGTTTGTGTTTGACTTGGCTGTGTGTTACTCTCATTTCTCTGTAGTTAAACTTATGTGTCCCTCTCCCCTGTAGTTCCTGTACATTCAAGACGTGCTGCAATGGAGAGCTCAGGCCACTCCAGACCATCCTCTGTTCCTTGTTCTCAATGCTAAGGTACTGCCTTTTTGTCACGGTGTGTAGATTTGAGTTTTGTGATGGCGACACATATTGTGATATAGTTAACTTCCTGGAAATTCGGCTGAGAAACTGTTTATAGATAAAACAACCACAACAATAGTTATCTCTTTTTGGCTAATTCAGTTTAATGCCTGATCAATCAAACAAGCATAACTGTACTACTAAGTGGTTTGCCACATTGCCTGCAAGGTCCTAAAACAACAGGAAATGTTAAAGTTATAATATATAATTAATTATAATTGCTATACTGAATGGTCATGATTGCATTCCTTCTTGTTATGTTATATTCAAACTTTGTGATTTTGCTGCAAACCACTTTGGCAACATTGTTTAACTTAAACATTAATGCCAATAAAGCATTCTGAATTGAATTGAATTAAAGTGAAACCTTAATAGAAATAGAAATCTCTATCGGCTGATGAATCATAAGGCTGATGAAGAATAGGCATTGTCCTTGAACTTATAACTCTAAAAAATAGCTGTGCAGATGAATGTATCTTGCGCTTGTGTCTTTTACTCTTTAGGGCACGGTGGCTAGCACCGCTTCCTGTCTGCAGCTGCACAAGCGGGCAGAGCGGGTAGCTGCAGCTCTGATGGGACGCCTCAACACTGGAGACCATGTAGCACTCGTCTACCCACCAGGTTAGAAGAGCTACTTCTGCTGTGCTACTTGTCCTAGCAGTTCTGCTCATTAGTGTCACAGCTATATCTTTTCTGTCCCTGTCTTCAGTCTGTCTATTAATCCTAATCACACACCAGAACAGACTGAGGCTCTCAATAAAGTTCTTAATATTACTGTCAAGCTTATTTTATTGTTATTCCATTGTTCGTCATTTCATAAGCTACAAGGTGAATATAAACATTTACATGCAGGAATCGACCTGATTGCCACCTTCTACGGCTGCCTGTACGCTGGCTGTGTGCCGGTCACTGTCAGACCCCCACATCCCCAGAACTTGGCGACCACCCTGCCCACCGTCAAGATGATTGTTGAGGTAACAGAGAGTCTGCTGACCTGTGTATAAATGCTAATTCAGTCCACCTTTGCACAGTTATTACAATCATTAAACCATGTAGTAGTAGTATTAATACTGTGGTATCTGTGGGTTAAAGGTCAGTAAGTCGGTGTGTATCCTGACCACTCAAGCAATAATGAAGCTGCTGAAATCCAAAGAGGCTGCTGCTGCTGTGGACATAAAGAGCTGGCCCATGGTGCTGGACACAGGTGAATTACATATACACAGCCAACACAGCGACTCTCACAGACTCCAAACAGTAACTCTGTGATTTCCATCACAGACAGCTTCCGGCTTTTAAAACTCTCCCTCTGTTTATCCTCCAGATGACCTCCCCAGGAAGAAGAGCCCTCAGATGTACAAGCCCCCGACCCCAGAGATGTTGGCTTACCTGGACTTCAGTGTGTCCACAACAGGCATCTTAGCAGGGGTCAAAGTATGTTGAATGCTGAAGGACACACGAGTCATCTGGTTGTAGCTAATTAATGAATTAGTTGTCAACTATTAAATGACTGAATGAACACTATTTTGATAATCAATTCATCTTTGGTTTGTGGACAAAACAACACATTTAGAACAGGTCATCTTGGACTTTGGGAAACACTGATCGACATCAACCACCATTTTCTCACATTTTATAGACCAAGCAACTGACAATGCAAATAATCGTTAGTTGTAGCCATAATTTGTTTTAGCGAGCAACAGTCTGATTTCTTATGCTGCTTTTAAGCAGCCATCCACACACTGCTGAGGTGTCCATGAGTGAAATAATGGATCCCTAAAAGCTCGAGGAGTTGTTGTCATGTGTGTCTCTGTGTCATATCGTCATCTCTAGATGTCTCACGCTGCCACCAGTGCCTTGTGTCGCTCCATCAAACTGCAGTGTGAGCTCTACCCATCCCGGCAGATCGCCATCTGTCTGGATCCCTACTGCGGCCTGGGCTTCGCTCTCTGGTGCTTGTGCAGGTAAACCAGCAGCTCCAAACATATGCCAGTGAAATCGTTAAAGAGCCTGTGCCAGTGGCTGAAGCAAACATTGAGTTATCTTCTGGTGGAGGCTTTTTTTCTCTCTGTCTTCCCACTCAGCCTCTGCATGTGTGCTTCTGGTTTCAGCGTGTACTCGGGCCACCAGTCGATCCTGGTTCCCCCTCTGGAGCTGGAGAGCAATGCGTCTCTGTGGCTTGCGGCAGTCAGCCAGTACAAAGTGCGCGTCACCTTCTGCTCGTATTCAGTCATGGAGATGTGCACCAAGGGCCTGGGTTCACAGACGGAAGCATTGCGGGTCAGTTTGTCTCCTCAGTTGCTGAGTGGTTTTGCTTGGGAAGCGACAAACTGCAGTATTTTCTTCCACAAAATTTAAGGGTTTTCTTCAATTACTCCTTTTCCCTGTGGTGCAGTTTCCACAGCGCCGTGATTATCAAGACAAAGTCAGGGCACTGAGAGGTGAAACATTTCACTCCTCTGTATCTTTGTGCTGATTATTGTCTGCAGCACTTGAAACAGGGATTTTTTTATAGATCATGTCTGTGGTTTAATAAGTAGAATCTATCCAATAAAAACTTTCTATTAGTATGAAAAGCTCCTAGTCTACATGCAAATTGAGAAAGAATGTTACAATATTACTGTAATTGCAGTGTGTTTTCACACTTACAATTTATTTTAAGTTGTTACTTTTTGTTGATCCAACTCGTCTTTTTTCCATCTCCAGTTGCGAAATGTGAACCTGTCTTGTGTGCGTACGTGCATGGTGGTGGCAGAGGAGAGGCCCCGCATAGCACTCACTCAGTCCTTCTCAAAGATCTTCAAGGACTTGGGCCTTTCACCACGCGCCGTCAGTACCACCTTCGGATGCAGGGTGAACGTGGCGATTTGTTTGCAGGTAAGCAGCTGGTGAAGGAGGAGGAAGACGAGGGAATTAATCCTGTAGACTGGAGTCAAGAAACCGACAAAAGGCAGTAAAAAGTTATCAGATGAGTCAAAAATATAATTGAATCCATTTTCATTATAGTAATATTGTCAGTTAAAATGGGGGGCAACAAGAAATGTAAAGCTCTTTTTTTCATTTAACCTTCAGTTAGTTGGTAACAAAGCAAAAGGCAACTCCTGTGTGGCACTGCACACATCCTGTAACAGAAGCTGAAGCATTTCAGCTGGCAAAAATATGTTTTTAAGTGAAGTTCTTAATGTATTTTATTAACTGAATGGAGGTAAAGGAAAAAAGGAAGCTTTTAATTTGAGGTTAAGGGAAACATACAAAGCTTTATATTTCATAAATGTAAGGGTTTTGATGCAAAATGATCGTGTACTGAGTTGCTTCTCAGTCTGTTCATCATTTTTTCTTTTCTCCTTTGGCCCTTTTGATGTTCTGTTTTAGTTTTTTCTCTTCTATCCCTGATGATTTTGTTTATGTGTGTGTGTATACGCATGTGTGTCCACATACATATAAATATATATATATATATATCTTTATTTATCTGTCCTGCCCTGTCCCGTCAGCCCAACAGGTTAGGGAAACTGGCTGAGCAGGTAACTGTAGGATAAGAGTTGCTGTTTGCTCAATGGGCTGCTGCTAGGTCTGTGTGCGTCTGCGTCTGCGTCTGCGTCTGCGTGTTCATGTCTGTTGTTTATCTTGCATGATTTGTGAGCAAGCTTAACCTTAATTCTCTGACACACTTCAGCGTCATTTACCACCATTCATTTTAGCCGAGTCTTCCCTGTACAAGCTCGCTTGGACCATTGCTTTATGACAGGTTATATGTGATGTGCTGCTACATTATGCCAGGAGCTAGCTGCCATCATTGAGTTAATTTGGGAGTGCCATGTCAAACCATTGAAATGACAGTTTTAGTAAAATGTTTTGACAATCCCAATATTCCAACTTTCATTTACAACATTTGACCACACTTAGATTTTGTGTTATTTGTAGTAGAATAATTAATTATTTAGCTATTTCTATAATGAATATTTTGTTAACTTTGGGATTAAATTCCCAAACAGTTTTGACTATTCAGTTGTATTGCATGAGCCAACTTGTTGAACAGGTCCATAAAAGTAGTGATTGATGCACCTTTGATTAGCTAGGCTAGACCGCTGGCTTAAATTTTTATGGCGAAGACTAATCTCTGGATTGAGGCTCGTTGAAGTTTTCCAAAGATGCTCTGCTGCTGAAAGCTGCTTGGCTCAACATGCCGGCTCATTAAACTGAATCAGCCCGCTCTGTATTTGGCTTTGACCCCCACAGATGACCATTTTGCGACTCACTGCTAGCTTGTGCTCTGGCTATTCACTGGCAAAGGAGTGATGGAAAACATAATGTGCTGTGACTAGTCTTACAGAAATAATGATAACAAATCCCAAAGTAGAATGAATCAATATCTGGTCAATTAGAATTCAGGTGGCAGCACTATAGACATTTAATTCAAATAAATGGTGCTCAGGTGACATTAGTGTGCTTTTTTTGTAACAGAAAGTAAATATTTCTCGGAAATAAACTACAGTTCATTTCTTATTTCTTGTAGGCTTCTAATAACTGGTACTGTAGCTTTTCCCAACCTTCTTACACATGTATGAAAACAAACTGACAGCATCAGAGCAGGTCATTTTACTCTGCAGGTACTTAAAGTATGTGTGACAAAGAACCTAACTGTCGTAGCCTGGCTAGTTAGCTTCTGGCTGCCCCCCCCCCCCCCCCCCCCCCCCCCCCCC